>NW_025534763.1:122500-156089 GCF_020615455.1 Coregonus clupeaformis
GACCCAAAGGCGGGAAGGCAGGCGACACATTTAGGTCTGCATATTATTCCCATAGAAACGCAACGGGTTTATACTGGACAGATTTTGGCGAGAGTGAGCCCTCTCGCTTCGCCTCTTCCTCTCTGTACTGAAACTATATCACCGGAGAAAGCATCCGAGCGAGCGAAACAGCGCCCCCCTCTCTGTCTCAGTATGTATAGACCATGTATCTGATGCTGTCTGGACAGAAATGGTATGACATGCCACACTCTGGTCCAGACAGCATCAGATACATGGTCACACATACTGAGACAGAGGGGGGCGCTGCTTTCGCTCCTTGCTTTAACTGAGATTGGTGCGTCTTTCTGTTGGCGTAGCTTCTGGGTCAAATAAATGATCAGTATTTCATTTATTTGGAAGCGCAAGGAGGTAGGATGGGCCAGGCCCCTAAGGCCCGCCCATAACCCAGGCCCCCTAAGGCCCGCCCATAACCCAGGCCCCCTAAGGCCCGCCCACAACCCAGGCCCCTAAGGCCCGCCCATAACCCAGGGGCCCCCTAAGGCCCGCCATAACCCAGGCCCCCTAAGGCCCGCCCATAACCCAGGCCCCCTAAGGTCCGCCCATAACCCAGACCACCTAAGGCCCGCCCACAACCCAGGCCCCCTAAGGCCCGCCCATAACCCAGGCCCCCTAAGGCCCGCCCATAACCCAGGCCCCCTAAGGCCCGCCCACAACCCAGGCCCCTAAGGCCCGCCCATAACGCCTGCCTTGCACACAGTCCTCCGGGAGGGGAGCGAGAGAGAGATGGGAGAATTACAGGGAGCATACCTAAGATCACACAGGACACCAGATGCATGCAGTAATCAATATCAATACCATCTCTAACCCCAACAATGCAGTAATCAATATCAATGCCTTTACCATCTCTAACCCCAACAATGCAGTAATCAATATCAATGCCTTTACCATCTCTAACCCCAACAATGCAGTAATCAATATCAATGTCTTTACCATCTCTAACCCCAACAATGCAGTAATCAATATCAATACCATCTCTAACCCCAACAATGCAGTAATCAATATCAATGCCTTTACCATCTCTAACCCCAACAATGCAGTAATCAATATCAATGCCTTTACCATCTCTAACCCCAACAATGCAGTAATCAATATCAATACCATTTCTAACCCCAACAATGCAGTAATCAATATCAATGCCTTTACCATCACTAACCCCAACAATGCAGTAATCAATATCAATGTCTTTACCATCTCTAACCCCAACAATGCAGTAATCAATAACAATGTCTTTACCATCTCTAACCCCAACAATGCAGTAATCAATAACAATGTCTTTACCATCACTAACCCCAACAATGCAGTAATCAATATCAATGTCTTTACCATCTCTAACCCCAACAATGCAGTAATCAATATCAATACCATCTCTAACCCCAACAATGCAGTAATCAATATCAATGCCTTTACCATCACTAACCCCAACAATGCAGTAATCAATATCAATGCCTTTACCATCTCTAACCCCAACAATGCAGTAATCAATATCAATGCCTTTACCATCTCTAACCCCAACAATGCAGTAATCAATATCAATACCATCTCTAACCCCAACAATGCAGTAATCAATATCAATGCCTTTACCATCTCTAACCTCAACAATGCAGTAATCAATATCAATACCATCTCTAACCCCAACAATGAGTAATCAATATCAATACCATCTCTAACCCCAACAATGCAGTAATCAATATCAATGCCTTTACCATCTCTAACCCCAACAATGCAGTAATCAATATCAATACCATCTCTAACCCCAACAATGCAGTAATCAATATCAATGCCTTTACCATCTCTATCCCCAACAATGCAGTAATCAATATCAATACCATCTCTAACCCCAACAATGCAGTAATCAATATCAATACCATCTCTAACCCCAACAATGCAGTAATCAATATCAATGCCTTTACCATCTCTAACCCCAACAATGCAGTAATCAATATCAATGCCTTTACCATCTCTATCCCCAACAATGCAGTAATCAATATCAATGCCTTTACCATCTCTAACCCCAACAATGCAGTAATCAATATCAATGTCTTTACCATCTCTAACCCCAACAATGCAGTAATCAATATCAATGCCTTTACCATCTCTAACCCCAACAATGCAGTAATCAATATCAATGTCTTTACCATCTCTAACCCCAACAATGCAGTAATCAATATCAATACCATCTCTAACCCCAACAATGCAGTAATCAATATCAATACCATCTCTAACCCCAACAATGCAGTAATCAATATCAATACCATCTCTAACCCCAACAATGCAGTAATCAATATCAATACCATCTCTAACCCCAACAATGCAGTAATCAATATCAATGTCTTTACCATCTCTAACCCCAACAATGCAGTAATCAATATCAATACCATCTCTAACCCCAACAATGCAGTAATCAATATCAATACCATCTCTAACCCCAACAATGCAGTAATCAATATCAATACCATCTCTAACCCCAACAATGCAGTAATCAATATCAAGGCCTTTACCATCTCTAACCCCAACAATGCAGTAATCAATATCAATGCCTTTACCATCTCTAACCCCAACAATGCAGTAATCAATATCAATACCATCTCTAACCCCAACAATGCAGTAATCAATATCAATGCCTTTACCATCTCTAACCCCAACAATGCAGTAATCAATATCAATACCATCTCTAACCCCAACAATGCAGTAATCAATATCAATACCATCTCTAACCCCAACAATGCAGTAATCAATATCAATACCATCTCTAACCCCAACAATGCAGTAATCAATATCAATGATTTACTATTAGTGGATTAGCTTTTCTGCATCATTTTTGGACAAAAGGTTTCTGATTTTTGCAATGTTACGAAGATGGAAAAATGCTGCTCTTTAAATATTTTTGATATGTTCGTCAAAAGAGAGATCAGGGTCCAGAGTAACGCCGAGGTCCTTCACAGTTTTATTTGAGACGACTGTACAACCATCATGATTAATTGTCAGATCCAACAGCAGATCTCTTTGTTTCTTGGGACCTAGAACTAGTATCTCTGTTTTGTCCCGAGTTTTAAAAGTAAACTTCCTTCTGTCTGAAACACAGGCTTTCAGGGAAGGCCATTTTGGGGCTTCACCAGGTTTCATAGACACAGCTTTGTGTCGTCTGCATAGCAATGAAAGTTGACATTGTGTTTCTGAAGGACATCACCAAGAGGTAGAATATATAGTGAAAACAATAGTGGTCCTAAATCAGAACGTTGAGGAATACCGAAATTTACCATTGACTTGTCAGAGGACAAACCATCCACAGAGACGAACTGATATCTTTCCGACAGATAAGATCTAAACCAGGCAAGAACTTGTCTGCGTAGACCAATTAGGGTTTCCAATCTCTCCAAAAGAATGTGGTGATCGATGGTGTCAAAAGCAGCACTAAGGTCTAGGAGCACGAGGACAGATGCAGAGCCTTGGTCTGATGCCCTTAGAAGGTAATTTACCCAGGCTGGTCAACCGTGGAACAAGTCAGTATTCGATGCCCATCCATGTCTGAGGGTGTTGGGGGATGCCATGGAAACCGGCTACTATGGAAACCGGCTACTAGGGGCAACAGTGAACGTTGTTACCTTCAAGTAGGTTTAGATTTTGCTAGGGCATGTTTGAATCCAGTGATAGAAAGTTGTTTTTGATATTTTTGTTTTAAGCCCTATCCTAAACCTTAACACTTACCCTAACCAGTTGGAGTTAATGCCTAACCTTAAGAATTCGGAGTTAATGCCTAAACTTAACCCTAACTTAAAAAATTCTGAGTTAATGTCTAAACTTAACCTTAAACACGTCAACATTTTACGCTTGTAACAACTTTGACATTTTACGTTTGAGAAACACGGATCAATGTCTAAATCTGCTTGTAGCATTTAGCACCTTCATGAGTGCTGTCTCAGGACTATGATGGGGTCTAAACCCAGACTGGGTCTCCAGGAAGGCAGTGGGATGCTGAGTGCTGTCTCAGGACTATGATGGGGTCTAAAACCAGACTGGGTCTCCAGGACTATGATGGGGTCTAAAACCAGACTGGGTCTCCAGGAAGGCAGTGGGATGCTGAGTGCTGTCTCAGGACTATGATGGGGTCTAAACCCAGACTGGGTCTCAGGACTATGATGGGGTCTAAAACCAGACTGGGTCTCCAGGACTATGATGGGGTCTAAAACCAGACTGGGTCTCCAGGACTATGATGGGGTCTAAAACCAGACTGGGTCTCAGGACTATGATGGGGTCTAAAACCAGACTGGGTCTCAGGACTATGATGGGGTCTAAAACCAGACTGGGTCTCCAGGAAGGCAGTGGGATGCTGAGTGCTGTCTCAGGACTATAATGGGGTCTAAACCCAGACTGGGTCTCAGGACTATGATGGGGTCCAAAACCACACTGGGTCTCAGGACTATGATGGGGTCTAAAACCAGACTGGGTCTCAGGACTATGATGGGGTCTAAAACCAGACTGGGTCTCCAGGAAGGCAGTGGGATGCTGAGTGCTGTCTCAGGACTATGATGGGGGTCTAAACCCAGACTGGGTCTCCAGGAAGGCAGTGGGATGCTGAGTGCTGTCTCAGGACTATGATGGGGGTCTAAACCCAGACTGGGTCTCCAGGAAGGCAGTGGGATGCTGAGTGCTGTCTCAGGACTATGATGGGGTCTAAACCCAGACTGGGTCTCCAGGAAGGCAGTGGGATGCTGAGTGCTGTCTCAGGACTATGATGGGGTCTAAAACGAGACTGGGTCTCCAGGAAGGCAGTGGGATGCTGAGTGCTGTCTCAGGACTATGATGGGGTCTAAAACCATACTGGGTCTTCGGGAAGGCAGTGGGATGCTGAGTGCTGTCTCAGTACTATGATGGGGTCTAAAACCATACTGGGTCTTTGGGAAGGCAGTGGGATGCTGAGTGCTGTCTCAGTACTATGATGGGGTCTAAAACCATACTGGGTCTCCAGGAAGGCAGTGGGATGCTGAGTGCTGTCTCAGGACTATGATGGGGTCTAAAACCAGACTGGGTCTCAGGACTATGATGGGGTCTAAACCCAGACTGGGTCTCCAGGAAGGCAGTGGGATGCTGAGTGCTGTCTCAGGACTATGATGGGGTCTAAAACCAGACTGGGTCTCCAGGACTATGATGGGGTCTAAACCCAGACTGGGTCTCAGGACTATGATGGGGTCTAAAACCAGACTGGGTCTCCAGGACTATGATGGGGTCTAAAACCAGACTGGGTCTCAGGACTATGATGGGGTCTAAAACCAGACTGGGTCTCCAGGAAGGCAGTGGGATGCTGAGTGCTGTCTCAGTACTATGATGGGGTCTAAAACCAGACTGGGTCTCCAGGAAGGCAGTGGGATGCTGAGTGCTGTCTCAGGACTATGATGGGGTCTAAAACCATACTGGGTCTCAGGACTATGATGGGGTCTAAAACCAGACTGGGTCTCAGGACTATGATGGGGTCTAAAACCAGACTGGGTCTCAGTACTATGATGGGGTCTAAAACCAGACTGGGTCTCCAGGAAGGCAGTGGGATGCTGAGTGCTGTCTCAGGACTATGATGGGGTCTAAAACCAGACTGGGTCTCAGGACTATGATGGGGTCTAAAACCACACTGGGTCTCAGGACTATGATGGGGTCTAAAACCAGACTGGGTCTCCAGGAAGGCAGTGGGATGCTGAGTGCTGTCTCAGGACTATGATGGGGTCTAAACCCAAACTGGGTCTCAGGACTATGATGGGGTCTAAAACCAGACTGGGTCTCCAGGAAGGCAGTGGGATGCTGAGTGCTGTCTCAGGACTATGATGGGGTCTAAAACCAGACTGGGTCTCCAGGAAGGCAGTGGGATGCTGAGTGCTGTCTCAGGACTATGATGGGGTCTAAAACCAGACTGGGTCTCAGGACTATGATGGGGTCTAAAACCAGACTGGGTCTCCAGGAAGGCAGTGGGATGCTGAGTGCTGTCTCAGGACTATGATGGGGTCTAAAACCAGACTGGGTCTCAGGACTATGATGGGGTCTAAAACCAATCAATCAATCAATTTTATTTTATATAGCCCTTCTTACATCAGCTAATATCTCGAAGTGCTGTACAGAAACCCAGCCTAAAACCCCAAACAGCTAGTAATGCAGGTGTAGAAGCACGGTGGCTAGGAAAAACTCCCTAGAAAGGCGAAAGCCTAGG
The DNA here is from genome assembly GCF_020615455.1 of Coregonus clupeaformis. Lineage (NCBI taxonomy): Eukaryota > Metazoa > Chordata > Actinopteri > Salmoniformes > Salmonidae > Coregonus > Coregonus clupeaformis. The sequence goes on from NW_025534763.1 coordinate 128,751, forward strand.
AAGAAACCTAGAGAGGAACCAGGCTATGAGGGGTGGCCAGTCCTCTTCTGGCTGTGCCGGGTGGAGATTATAACAGAACCATGCCAAGATGTTCAAAAATGTTCATAAGTGACAAGCATGGTCAAATAATAATCAGGAATAAATCTCAGTTGGCTTTTCATAGCCGATCATTAAGAGTTGAAAACAGCAGGTCTGGGACAGGTAGGGGTTCCATAACCGCAGGCAGAACAGTTGAAACTGGAATAGCAGCAAGGCCAGGCGGACTGGGGACAGCAAGGGAGTCACCACGGCCGGTAGTCCCGACGTATGGTCCTAGGGCTCAGGTCTCTCAGTTGGCTTTTCATAGCCGATCATTAAAGAGTTGAAAACAGCAGGTCTGGGACAGGTAGGGGTTTCGTAGCCGCAGGCAGAACAGTTGAAACTGGAATAGCAGCAAGGCCAGGCGGACTGGGGACAGCAAGGTGTCATCATGCCCGGTAGTCCTGACGTATGGTCCTAGGGCTCAGGTTCTCAGAGAGAAAGAGAGAACGAGAGAATTAGAGAGAGCATACTTAAATTCACACAGGACACTGGATAAGACAGGAGAAGTACTCCAGGTATAACCAACTAACCCCAGCCCCCCGACACATAAACTACTGCAGCATAAATACTGGAGGCTGAGACAGGAGCGGTCCGGGAGACACTGTGGCCCCATCCGAAGAAACCCCCGGACAGGGCCAAACAGGAAGGATATAACCCCACCCACTCCGCCAAAGCACAGCCCCCGCACCACTAGAGGGATATCCCCAACCACCAACTTACAATCCTGAGACAAGGCCGAGTATAGCCCACAGAGGTCTCCACCACAGCACAAACCAAGGGGGGGGCGCCAACCCAGACAGGAAGATCACGTCAGTAACTCAACCCACTCAAGTGACGCACCCCTCCCAGGGACGGCATGAAAGAGCACCAGCAAGCCAGTGACTCAGCCCCTGCAACAGGGTTAGAGGCAGAGAACCCCAGTGGAGAGGGGGACCGGCCCGGCAGAGACAGCAAGGGCTGTTCGTTGCTCCAGCCTTTCCGTTCACCTTCACACTCCTGGGCCAGACTACACTCAATCATATGACCTACTGAAGAGATAAGTCTTCAGTAAAGACTTAAAGGTTGAGACCGAGTCTGCGTCTCTCACATGGGTAGGCAGACTGTTCCATAAAAATGGAGATCTATAGGAGAAAGCCCTGCCTCCCGCTGTTTGCTTAGAAATTCTAGGGGACAATTAGGAGGCCTGCGTCTTGTGACCGTAGCGTACGTATTGGTATGTGCGGCAGGACCAACTCGGAAAGATAGGTAGGAGCAAGCCCATGTAACGCTTTATAGGTTAACAGTAAAACCTTGAAATCAGCCCTTGCCTTAACAGGAAGCCAGTGTAGGGAAGCTAGCACTGGAGTAATATGATCAAATTTCTTGGTTCTAGTCAGGATTCTAGCAGCCGTATTTAGCACTAACTGAAGTTTATTTAGTGCTTTATCCGGGTAGCCGGAAAATAGAGCATTGCAGTAGTCTAACCTAGAAGTAACAAATGCATGGATTAATTTTTCTGCATCATTTTGGACAGAAAATTTCTGATTTTTGCAATGTTACGTAGATGGAAAAAAGCTGTCCTTGAAACAGTCTTGATATGTTCGTCAAAAGAGAGATCAGGGTCAAGAGTAACACCGAGGTCCTTCACAGTTTTATTTGAGACGACTTTACAACCATCTAGATGAATTGTCAGATTTAACAGAAGATCTCTTTGTTTCTTGGGACCTAGAACAAGCATCTCTGTTTTGTCCGAGTTTAAAAGTAAAAAGTTTTCAGCCATCCACTTCCTTATGTCTGAAACACAGGCTTCTAGCGAGGGCAATTTTGGGGCTTCACCATGTTTCATTGAAATGTACAGCTGTGTGTCATCCGCATAGCAGTGAAAGTTAACATTATGTTTTCGAATAACATCCCCAAGAGGTAAAAATATAGTGAAAACAATAGTGGTCCTAAAACGGAACCTTGAGGAACACCGAAATGTACAGTTGATTTGTCGGAGGACAGACCATTCACGGAGACAAACTGATATCTTTCCGACAGGTAGGATCTAAACCAGGCCAGAACTTGTCCGTGTAGACCAATTTGGGTTTCCAGTCTCTCCAAAAGAATGTGGTGATCGATGGTGTCAAAGGCAGCACTAAGGTCTAGTAGCACGAGGACAGATGCAGAGCCTCGGTCTGACGCCATTAAAAGGTCATTTACCACCTTCACAAGTGCAGTCTCAGTGCTATGATGGGGTCTAAAACCAGACTGAAGCATTTCGTATACATTGTTTGTCTTCAGAAAGGCAGTGAGTTGCTGCGCAACAGCTTTTTCTAAAATTTTTGAGAGGAATGGAAGATTCGATATAGGCCGATAGTTTTTTATATTTTCCGGGTCAAGGTTTGGCTTTTTCAAGAGAGGCTTTATCACTGCCACTTTTAGTGAGTTTGGTACACATCCGGTGGATAGAGAGCTGTTTATTATGTTCAACATAGGAGGGCCAAGCACAGGAAGCAGCTCCTTCAGCAGTTTAGTAGGAATAGGATCCAGTATGCAGCTTGAAGGTTTAGAGGCCATGATTATTTTCATCATTGTGTCAAGAGATATAGTACTAAAACACTTAAGTGTCTCTCCCGATCCCAGGCCCTCGCAGAGTCTGTGCAGATCCAGGACAGCTAAGCCCTGGAGGAATACGCAGATTCAAAGAGGAGTCCGTAATTTGCTTTCTAATGGTCATGATCTTTTCCTCAAAGAAGTTCATGAATTTATCACTGCTGAAGTGAAAGCCATCCTCTCTTGGGGAATGCTGCTTTTAGTTAGCTTTGCAACAGTATCAAAAAGAAATTTTGGATTGTTCTTATTTTCCTCAATTAAGTTGGAAAAGTAGGATGATCGAGCAGCAGTGAGGGCTCTTCGGTACTGCACGGTACTGTCTTTCCAAGCTAGTCGGAAGACTTCCAGTTTGGTGTGGCGCCATTTCCGTTCCAATTTCCTGGAAGCTTGCTTCAAAGCTCGGGTATTTTCTGTATACCAGGGAGCTAGTTTCTTATGACAAATGTTTTTCGTTTTTAGGGGTGCAACTGCATCTAGGGTATTGCGCAAGGTTAAATTGAGTTCTCAGTTAAGTGGTTAACTGATTTTTGTCCTCTGACGTCCTTGGGTAGGCAGAAGGAGTCTGGAAGGGCATCAATGAATTTTTGTGTTGTTTGAGAATTTATAGCACGACTTTTGATGCTCCTTGGTTGGGGTCTGAGCAGATTATTTGTTGCGATTGCAAATGTAATAAAATGGTGGTCCGATAGTCCAGGATTTTGTGGAAAAACATTAAGATCTACAACATTTATTCCATGGGACAAAACTAGGTCCAGAGTATGACTGTGGCAGTGAATAGGTCCAGAGACATGTTGGACAAAACCCACTGAGTCGATAATGGCTCCGAAAGACTTTTGGAGTGGGTCTGTGGACTTCTCCATGTGAATATTAAAATCACCAAAAATTAGAATATGATCTGCTATGACTACAAGGTCTGATAGGAATTCAGGAAACTCAGAGAGGAACGCTGTATATGGCCCAGGAGGCCTGTAAACAGTAGCTATAAAAAGTGATTGAGTAGGCTGCATAGATTTCGTGACTAGAAGCTCAAAAGATGAAAACGCCATTTTTTTTTGTAAATTGAAATTTGCTATCGTAAATGTTAGCAACACCTCCGCCTTTTGCGGGATGCACGGGAATATGGTCACTAGTGTAACCAGGAGGTGAGGCCTCATTTAACACAGCAAATTCATCAGGCTTAAGCCATGTTTCAGTCAGGCCAATCACATCGAGATTATGATCAGTGATTAGTTCATTGACTATGACTGCCTTTGAAGTGAGGGATCTAACATTAAGTAACCCTATTTTGAGATGTGAGGTATCACGATCTCTTTCAATAATGGCAGGAATGGAGGGAGGTCTTTATCCTAATAAGATTGCTAGGGTGAACACCGCCATGTTTAGTTTTGCCCAACCTAGGTCGAGGCACAGACACAGTCTCAATGGGTATGGCTGAGCTGACTACACTGACTGTGCTATTGGCAGACTCCACTAAGCTGGCAGGTTGGCTAACAGCCTGCTGCCTGGCCTGCACCCTATTTCACTGTGGGGCTAGAGGAGTTAGAGCCCTATCTATGTTGGTAGATAAGAGGAGAGCACCCCTCCAGCTAGGATGGAGTCCGTCACTCCTCAGCAGGTCAGGCTTGGTCCTGTTTGTGGGTGAGTCCCAGAAAGAGGGCCAATTATCCACAAATGTTATCTTTTGGGAGGGGCAGAAAACAGTTTTCAACCAGCGATTAAGTGCTGAGACTCTGCTGTAGAGCTCCGTCACTTCCCCTAACTGGGAGGGGGCCAGAGACAATTACTCGATGCCGACACATCTTTCTAGCTGATTTACAAGCTGAAGCTATGTTGCACTTGGTGACCTCTGACTGTTTCATCCTAACATCGTTGGTGCCGACGTGGATAACAATATCTCTATACTCTCTACACTCGCCAGTTTTAGCTTTAGCCAGCACCATCTTTAGATTAGCCTTAACGTCGGTAGCCCTGCCCCTGGTAAACAGTGTATGATCGCTGGGTGATTCGTTTTAAGTCTAATACTGCGGGTAATGGAGTCGCCAATGACTAGGGTTTTCAATTTGTCAGAGCTAATGGTGGGAGCCTTGCGTCTCAGACCCCGTAGCGGGAGGAGTAGAGACTAGAGAAGACTCAGACTCAGACTCCGACTCGCTAGCATAATGGGGAAAACCGGTTGAAGGTTTCTGTCGGCTGAATGAGCGACACCGGTTGAGCATTCCAACAGTATTTCCCTCCAGAAGCCATGAGAAAGTTGTCCGGCTGCGGGGACTGTGCGGGGGATTTATACTAACGTTACTGTCTGTACTTACTGGTGGCACAGACGCTGTTTCTTCCTTTCCTACACTGAGATTACCCCTGCCTAACGATTACGTCTGAAGCTGGGCTTGTAGCACAGCTATTTTCGCCGTAAGGCGATCGTTCTCCCGTATATTATGAGTACAGCGACTGCAATTAGAAGACATCATGTTAATGTTACTACTTAGCTTCGGCTGTTGAAGATGTTGATGAACCATGTCCAGATAAAGCGTCCGGAGTGAAAAAAGTTGAATAAGGGAAAAAAGTTGCGATGGAAAAAAGGAAAATAACGTAAAGTTGGCAGCTAAAACGCACAGGGAAAATGACTCTTCTGTCTCGGGATAAACGTCCGGGGTGAAAAGTTTAACGAAAAAGATGAGTGAGGACAAAACTAAAAAAGTTGGTAAATTTGTTGAACACAAAGATTGATTAAACGTTTATTAAAAGTAAAACGTGGAAACCATACTGGGTCTCAGGACTATGATGGGGTCTAAAACCAGACTGGGTCTCCAGGACTATGATGGGGTCTTAAACCAGACTGGGTCTCAGGACTATGATGGGGTCTAAAACCAGACTGGGTCTCAGGACTATGATGGGGTCTAAAACCAGACTGGGTCTCAGGACTATGATGGGGGTCTAAAACCATACTGGGTCTCAGGACTATGATGGGGTCTAAACCCAGACTGGGTCTCAGGACTATGATGGGGTCTAAACCAGACTGGGTCTCCAGGACTATGATGGGGGTCTAAAACCAGACTGGGTCTTCAGGACTATGATGGGGTCTAAAACCAGACTGGGTCTTCAGGAAGGCAGTGGGATGCTGAGTGCTGTCTCAGGACTATGATGGGGTCTAAAACCAGACTGGGTCTCAGGACTATGATGGGGTCTAAAACCAGACTGGGTCTTCAGGAAGGGCAGTGGGATGCTGAGTGCTGTCTCAGGACTATGATGGGGTCTAAAACCAGACTGGGTCTCAGGACTATGATGGGGTCTAAAACCAGACTGGGTCTCAGGACTATGATGGGGTCTAAAACCAGACTGGGTCTCAGGACTATGATGGGGTCTAAAACCAGACTGGGTCTCCAGGAAGGCAGTGGGATGCTGAGTGCTGTCTCAGGACTATGATGGGGTCTAAAACCAGACTGGGTCTTCAGGAAGGCAGTGGGATGCTGAGTGCTGTCTCAGGACTATGATGGGGTCTAAAACCACACTGGGTCTCAGGACTATGATGGGGTCTAAAACCAGACTTGGTCTTCAGGAAGGCAGTGGGATGCTGAGCAACATTCTAAAATGTTTGAGAGGGATGGGAGATTCGAAACAGGCTGATAGTTTTCAAGGTTTGGCTTTTTCAGGAAAGGCTTAATTAGTGCCACTTTTAGTGAGTTTAGTTCACCTCCAGAGGATAGGGAGCTGATTATTATGTTCAACATGGCCAGTCTCACCTCCAGAGGATAGGGAGCTGATTACTATGTTCAACATGGCCAGTCTCACCTCCAGAGGATAGGGAGCTGATTATTATGTTCAACATGGCCAGTCTCACCTCCAGAGGATAGGTAGCTGATTATTATGTTCAACATGGCCAGTCTCACCTCCAGAGGATAGGTAGCTGATTAGTATGTTCAACATGGCCAGTCTCACCTCCAGAGGATAGGGGAGCTGATTATTATGTTCAACATGGCCAGTCTCACCTCCAGAGGGATAGGGAGCTGATTATTATGTTCAACATGGCCAGTCTCACCTCCAGAGGATAGGTAGCTGATTATTATGTTCAACATGGCCAGTCTCACCTCCAGAGGATAGGGAGCTGATTATTATGTTCAACATGGCCAGTCTCACCTCCAGAGGATAGGGAGCTGATTATTATGTTCAACATGGCCAGTCAGTCAGTCAACCAGTCAGTCAGTTAGCCAGCCAGCCAGCCAGCCAGCCAGTCAGCCAGTCAGTTAGCCAGCCAGCCAGTTAGCCAGCCAGTCAGTCAGTTAGCCAGCCAACCAGTCAGCCAGTCAGTTAGCCAGCCAGCCAGCCAGCCAGTCAGCCAGTCAGCCAGCCAGTCAGTCAGTTAGCCAGCCAGCCAGTCAGTCAGCCAGCCAGCCAGTCAGCCAGTCAGTTAGCCAGCCAGCCAGTCAGCCAGTCAGTTAGCCAGCCAGCCAGCCAGTCAGTAGAACAGTCAGTCAGTAAAACAAACAGTCAGTCAGCCAATCTAGTCAGCCCACCCACCCAGAGCCTGTAGTGATAACAGTCTAGGTGGTGTTCAGCCTTAACCCTTACCCACCCAGAGCCTGTAGTGATAACAGTCTAGGTGGTGTTCAGCCTTAACCATTACCCACCCAGAGCCTGTAGTGATAACAGTCTAGGTGGTGTTCATCCTCAACCATTACCCACCCAGAGCCTGTAGTGATAACAGTCTAGGTGGTGTTCAGCCTAACCCTTACCCACCCAGAGCCTGTAATGATAACAGTCTAGGTGGTGTTCAGCCTTAACCATTACCCACCCAGAGCCTGTAGTGATAACAGTCTAGGTGGTGTTCAGCCTTAACCATTACCCACCCAGAGCCTGTAATGATAACAGTCTAGGTGGTGTTCAGCCTTAACCCTTACCCACCCAGAGCCTGTAGTGATAACAGTCTAGGTGGTGTTCAGCCTTAACCATTACCCACCCAGAGCCTGTAATGATAACAGTCTAGGTGGTGTTCAGCATTAACCCTTACCCACCCAGAGCCTGTAGTGATAACAGTCTAGGTGGTGTTCAGCCTTAACCATTACCCACCCAGAGCCTGTAGTGATAACAGCCAGTCTAGGTGGTGTTCATCCTTAACCATTACCCACCCAGAGCCTGTAGTGATAACAGTCTAGGTGGTGTTCAGCCTTAACCCTTACCCACCCAGAGCCTGTAGTGATAACAGTCTAGGTGGTGTTCAGCCTTAACCATTACCCACCCAGAGCCTGTAGTGATAACAGTCTAGGTGGTGTTCAGCCTTAACCCTTACCCACCCAGAACCTGTAGTGATAACAATCTAGGTGGTGTTCAGCATTAACCATTACCCACCCAGAGCCTGTAGTGATAACAGTCAGTCTAGGTGGTGTTCAGCCTTAACCATTACCCACCCAGAGGCCTGTGGTGATAACGGTCTAGGTGGTGTTCAGCCTTAACCATTACCCACCCAGAGCCTGTAGTGATAACAGTCTAGGTGGTGTTCAGCCTTAACCCTTACCCACCCAGAGCCTGTAGTGATAACAGTCTAGGTGGTGTTCAGCCTTAACCCTTACCCACCCAGAGCCTGTAGTGATAACAGTCTAGGTGGTGTTCAGCCTTAACCCTTACCCACCCAGAGCCTGTAGTGATAACAGTCTAGGTGGTGTTCAGCCTTAACCCTTACCCACCCAGAGCCTGTAGTGATAACAGTCTAGGTGGTGTTCAGCCTTAACCCTTACCCACCCAGAGCCTGTAGTGATAACAGTCTAGGTGGTGTTCAGCCTTAACCATTACCCACCCAGAGCCTGTAGTGATAACAGTCTAGGTGGTGTTCAGCCTTAACCCTTACCCACCCAGAGCCTGTAGTGATAACAGTCTAGGTGGTGTTCAGCCTTAACCCTTACCCACCCAGAGCCTGTAGTGATAACAGTCTAGGTGGTGTTCAGCCTTAACCATTACCCACCCAGAGCCTGTAGTGATAACAGCCAGTCTAGGTGGTGTTCAGCCTTAACCCTTACCCACCCAGAGCCTGTAGTGATAACAGTCTAGGTGGTGTTCAGCCTTAACCCTTACCCACCCAGAGCCTGTAGTGATAACAGTCTAGGTGGTGTTCAGCCTTAACCCTTACCCACCCAGAGCCTGTAGTGATAACAGTCTAGGTGGTGTTCAGCCTTAACCCTTACCCACCCAGAGCCTGTAGTGATAACAGTCTAGGTGGTGTTCAGCCTTAACCCTTACCCACCCAGAGCCTGTAGTGATAACAGTCTAGGTGGTGTTCAGCCTTAACCATTACCCACCCAGAGCCTGTAGTGATAACAGTCTAGGTGGTGTTCAGCCTTAACCCTTACCCACCCAGAGCCTGTAGTGATAACAGTCTAGGTGGTGTTCATCCCTTAACCCTTACCCACCCAGAGCCTGTAGTGATAAGCCAGTCTAGGTGGTGTTCAGCCTTAACCCTTACCCACCCAGAGCCTGTAGTGATAACAGTCTAGGTGGTGTTCAGCCTTAACCCTTACCCACCCAGAGCCTGTAGTGATAACAGTCTAGGTGGTGTTCAGCCTTAACCCTTACCCACCCAGAGCCTGTAGTGATAACAGTCTAGGTGGTGTTCAGCCTAACCCTTACCCACCCAGAGCCTGTAGTGATAACAGTCTAGGTGGTGTTCAGCCTTAACCATTACCCACCCAGAGCCTGTAGTGATAACAGTCTAGGTGGTGTTCAGCATTAACCCTTACCCACCCAGAGCCTGTAGTGATAACAGTCTAGGTGGTGTTCAGCCTTAACCCTTACCCACCCAGAGCCTGTAGTGATAACAGTCTAGGTGGTGTTCAGCCTTAACCATTACCCACCCAGAGCCTGTAGTGATAACAGTCTAGGTGGTGTTCAGCCTTAACCCTTACCCACCCAGAGCCTGTAGTGATAACAGTCTAGGTGGTGTTCAGCCTTAACCCTTACCCACCCAGAGCCTGTAGTGATAACAGTCTAGGTGGTGTTCAGCCTTAACCCTTACCCACCCAGAGCCTGTAGTGATAACAGTCTAGGTGGTGTTCAGCCTTAACCCTTACCCACCCAGAGCCTGTAGTGATAACAGTCTAGGTGGTGTTCAGCCTTAACCCTTACCCACCCAGAGCCTGTAGTGATAACAGTCTAGGTGGTGTTCAGCCTTAACCCTTACCCACCCAGAGCCTGTAGTGATAACAGTCTAGGTGGTGTTCAGCCTTAACCCTTACCCACCCAGAGCCTGTAGTGATAACAGTCTAGGTGGTGTTCAGCCTTAACCCTTACCCACCCAGAGCCTGTAGTGATAACAGTCTAGGTGGTGTTCAGCCTTAACCATTACCCACCCAGAGCCTGTAGTGATAACAGTCTAGGTGGTGTTCAGCCTTAACCCTTACCCACCCAGAGCCTGTAGTGATAACAGCCAGTCTAGGTGGTGTTCAGCCTTAACCCTTACCCACCCAGAGCCTGTAGTGATAACAGTCTAGGTGGTGTTCAGCCTTAACCCTTACCCACCCAGAGCCTGTAGTGATAACAGTCTAGGTGGTGTTCAGCCTTAACCCTTACCCACCCAGAGCCTGTAGTGATAACAGTCTAGGTGGTGTTCAGCCTTAACCCTTACCCGCCCAGAGCCTGTAATGATAACAGTCTAGGTGGTGTTCAGCCTTAACCATTACCCACCCAGAGCCTGTAGTGATAACAGTCTAGGTGGTGTTCAGCCTTAACCCTTACCCACCCAGAGCCTGTAGTGATAAGCCAGTCTAGGTGGTGTTCAGCCTTAACCATTACCCACCCAGAGCCTGTAGTGATAACAGTCTAGGTGGTGTTCAGCCTTAACCCTTACCCACCCAGAGCCTGTAGTGATAACACTCTAGGTGGTGTTCAGCCTTAACCCTTACCCACCCAGAGCCTGTAGTGATAACAGTCTAGGTGGTGTTCAGCCTTAACCCTTACCCACCCAGAGCCTGTAGTGATAACAGTCTAGGTGGTGTTCAGCCTTAACCATTACCCACCCAGAGCCTGTAGTGATAACAGTCTAGGTGGTGTTCAGCCTTAACCCTTACCCACCCAGAGCCTGTAGTGATAACAGTCTAGGTGGTGTTCATCCTTAACCCTTACCCACCCAGAGCCTGTAGTGATAACAGTCTAGGTGGTGTTCAGCCTTAACCCTTACCCACCCAGAGCCTGTAGTGATAACAGTCTAGGTGGTGTTCAGCCTTAACACTTACCCACCCAGAGCCTGTAGTGATAACAGTCTAGGTGGTGTTCAGCCTTAACCTTACCCACCCAGAGCCTGTAGTGATAACAGTCTAGGTGGTGTTCAGCCTTAACCCTTACCCACCCAGAGCCTGTAGTGATAACAGTCTAGGTGGTGTTCAGCCTTAACCCTTACCCACCCAGAGCCTGTAGTGATAACAGTCTAGGTGGTGTTCAGCCTTAACCCTTACCCACCCAGAGCCTGTAGTGATAACAGTCTAGGTGGTGTTCAGCCTTAACCCTTACCCACCCAGAGCCTGTAGTGATAACAGTCTAGGTGGTGTTCAGCCTTAACCCTTACCCACCCAGAGCCTGTAGTGATAACAGTCTAGGTGGTGTTCAGCCTTAACCCTTACCCACCCAGAGCCTGTAGTGATAACAGTCTAGGTGGTGTTCAGCCTTAACCCTTACCCACCCAGAGCCTGTAATGATAACAGTCTAGGTGGTGTTCAGCCTTAACCCTTACCCACCCAGAGCCTGTAGTGATAACAGTCTAGGTGGTGTTCAGCCTTAACCATTACCCACCCAGAGCCTGTAGTGATAACAGTCTAGGTGGTGTTCAGCCTTAACCCTTACCCACCCAGAGCCTGTAGTGATAACAGTCTAGGTGGTGTTCAGCCTTAACCCTTACCCACCCAGAGCCTGTAGTGATAACAGTCTAGGTGGTGTTCAGCCTTAACCCTTACCCGCCCAGAGCCTGTAGTGATAACAGTCTAGGTGGTGTTCAGCCTTAACCCTTACCCACCCAGAGCCTGTAGTGATAACAGTCTAGGTGGTGTTCAGCCTTAACCCTTACCCGCCCAGAGCCTGTAATGATAACAGTCTAGGTGGTGTTCAGCCTTAACCATTACCCACCCAGAGCCTGTAATGATAACAGTCTAGGTGGTGTTCAGCCTTAACCCTTACCCACCCAGAGCCTGTAGTGATAACAGCCAGTCTAGGTGGTGTTCAGCCTTAACCATTACCCACCCAGAGCCTGTAGTGATAACAGTCTAGGTGGTGTTCAGCCTTAACCCTTACCCACCCAGAGCCTGTAGTGATAACAGTCTAGGTGGTGTTCAGCCTTAACCCTTACCCACCCAGAGCCTGTAGTGATAACAGTCTAGGTGGTGTTCAGCCTTAACCATTACCCACCCAGAGCCTGTAGTGATAACAGTCTAGGTGGTGTTCAGCCTTAACCATTACCCACCCAGAGCCTGTAGTGATAACAGTCTAGGTGGTGTTCAGCCTTAACCCTTACCCACCCAGAGCCTGTAGTGATAACAGCCTAGGTGGTGTTCATCCTTAACCCTTACCCACCCAGAGCCTGTAGTGATAACAGTCTAGGTGGTGTTCAGCATTAACCCTTACCCACCCAGAGCCTGTAGTGATAACAGTCTAGGTGGTGTTCAGCCTTAACCCTTACCCACCCAGAGCCTGTAGTGATAACAGTCTAGGTGGTGTTCAGCCTTAACCATTACCCACCCAGAGCCTGTAGTGATAACAGTCTAGGTGGTGTTCAGCCTTAACCATTACCCACCCAGAGCCTGTAGTGATAACAGTCTAGGTGGTGTTCAGCCTTAACCCTTACCCACCCAGAGCCTGTAGTGATAACAGTCTAGGTGGTGTTCAGCCTTAACCCTTACCCACCCAGAGCCTGTAGTGATAACAGTCTAGGTGGTGTTCAGCCTTAACCCTTACCCACCCAGAGCCTGTAGTGATAACAGTCTAGGTGGTGTTCAGCCTTAACCCTTACCCACCCAGAGCCTGTAGTGATAACAGTCTAGGTGGTGTTCAGCCTTAACCCTTACCCACCCAGAGCCTGTAGTGATAAGCAGTCTAGGTGGTGTTCAGCCTTAACCCTTACCCACCCAGAGCCTGTAGTGATAACAGTCTAGGTGGTGTTCAGCCTTAACCCTTACCCACCCAGAGCCTGTAGTGATAACAGCCAGTCTAGGTGGTGTTCAGCCTTAACCCATTACCCACCCAGAGCCTGTAGTGATAACAGTCTAGGTGGTGTTCAGCCTTAACCCTTACCCACCCAGAGCCTGTAGTGATAACAGTCTAGGTGGTGTTCAGCCTTAACCCTTACCCACCCAGAGCCTGTAGTGATAACAGCAGTCTAGGTGGTGTTCAGCCTTAACCCTTACCCACCCAGAGCCTGTAGTGATAACAGTCTAGGTGGTGTTCAGCCTTAACCCTTACCCACCCAGAGCCTGTAGTGATAACAGTCTAGGTGGTGTTCATCCTTAACCCTTACCCACCCAGAGCCTGTAGTGATAACAGTCTAGGTGGTGTTCAGCCTTAACCCTTACCCACCCAGAGCCTGTAGTGATAACAGTCTAGGTGGTGTTCAGCCTTAACCATTACCCACCCAGAGCCTGTAGTGATAACAGTCTAGGTGGTGTTCAGCCTTAACCCTTACCCACCCAGAGCCTGTAGTGATAACAGTCTAGGTGGTGTTCAGCCTTAACCCTTACCCACCCAGAGCCTGTAGTGATAACAGTCTAGGTGGTGTTCAGCCTTAACCCTTACCCACCCAGAGCCTGTAGTGATAACAGTCTAGGTGGTGTTCAGCCTTAACCCTTACCCACCCAGAGCCTGTAGTGATAACAGTCTAGGTGGTGTTCAGCCTTAACCCTTACCCACCCAGAGCCTGTAGTGATAACAGTCTAGGTGGTGTTCAGCCTTAACCATTACCCACCCAGAGCCTGTAGTGATAACAGTCTAGGTGGTGTTCAGCCTTAACCCTTACCCACCCAGAGCCTGTAGTGATAACAGTCTAGGTGGTGTTCAGCCTTAACCCTTACCCACCCAGAGCCTGTAGCGATAACAGTCTAGGTGGTGTTCAGCCTTAACCCTTACCCACCCAGAGCCTGTAGTGATAACAGCCAGTCTAGGTGGTGTTCAGCCTTAACCCTTACCCACCCAGAGCCTGTAGTGATAACAGTCTAGGTGGTGTTCAGCCTTAACCCTTACCCACCCAGAGCCTGTAGTGATAACAGCCAGTCTAGGTGGTGTTCAGCCTTAACCCTTACCCACCCAGAGCCTGTAGTGATAACAGTCTAGGTGGTGTTCAGCCTTAACCCTTACCCACCCAGAGCCTGTAGTGATAACAGTCTAGGTGGTGTTCAGCCTTAACCCTTACCCACCCAGAGCCTGTAGTGATAACAGTCTAGGTGGTGTTCAGCCTTAACCCTTACCCGCCCAGAGCCTGTAGTGATAACAGTCTAGGTGGTGTTCAGCCTTAACCATTACCCACCCAGAGCCTGTAGTGATAACAGTCTAGGTGGTGTTCAGCCTTAACCCTTACCCACCCAGAGCCTGTAGTGATAACAGCCAGTCTAGGTGGTGTTCAGCCTTAACCATTACCCACCCAGAGCCTGTAGTGATAACAGTCTAGGTGGTGTTCAGCCTTAACCCTTACCCACCCAGAGCCTGTAGTGATAACAGTCTAGGTGGTGTTCAGCCTTAACCCTTACCCACCCAGAGCCTGTAGTGATAACAGTCTAGGTGGTGTTCAGCCCTAACCATTACCCACCCAGAGCCTGTAGTGATAACAGTCTAGGTGGTGTTCAGCCTTAACCATTACCCACCCAGAGCCTGTAGTGATAACAGTCTAGGTGGTGTTCAGCCCTTAACCCTTACCCACCCAGAGCCTGTAGTGATAACAGCCTAGGTGGTGTTCATCCTTAACCCTTACCCACCCAGAGCCTGTAGTGATAACAGTCTAGGTGGTGTTCAGCCTTAACCCTTACCCACCCAGAGCCTGTAGTGATAACAGTCTAGGTGGTGTTCAGCCTTAACCCTTACCCACCCAGAGCCTGTAGTGATAACAGTCTAGGTGGTGTTCAGCCTTAACCATTACCCACCCAGAGCCTGTAGTGATAACAGTCTAGGTGGTGTTCAGCCTTAACCATTACCCACCCAGAGCCTGTAGTGATAACAGTCTAGGTGGTGTTCAGCCTTAACCCTTACCCACCCAGAGCCTGTAGTGATAACAGTCTAGGTGGTGTTCAGCCTTAACCCTTACCCACCCAGAGCCTGTAGCGATAACAGTCTAGGTGGTGTTCAGCATTAACCCTTACCCACCCAGAGCCTGTAGTGATACCAATCTAGGTGGTGTTCAGCCTTAACCCTTACCCACCCAGAGCCTGTAGTGATAACAGTCTAGGTGGTGTTCAGCCTTAACCCTTACCCACCCAGAGCCTGTAGTGATAACAGCCAGTCTAGGTGGTGTTCAGCCTTAACCCTTACCCACCCAGAGCCTGTAGTGATAACAGTCTAGGTGGTGTTCAGCCTTAACCATTACCCACCCAGAGTCTGTAGTGATAACAGCCAGTCTAGGTGGTGTTCAGCCTTAACCATTACCCACCCAGAGCCTGTAGTGATAACAGTCTAGGTGGTGTTCAGCCTTAACCCTTACCCACCCAGAGCCTGTAGTGATAACAGTCTAGGTGGTGTTCAGCCTTAACCCTTACCCACCCAGAGCCTGTAGTGATAACAGCCAGTCTAGGTGGTGTTCATCCTTAACCCTTACCCACCCAGAGCCTGTAGTGATAACAGTCTAGGTGGTGTTCAGCCTTAACCCTTACCCACCCAGAGCCTGTAGTGATAACAGTCTAGGTGGTGTTCAGCCTTAACCCTTACCCACCCAGAGCCTGTAGTGATAACAGTCTAGGTGGTGTTCAGCCTTAACCCTTACCCACCCAGAGCCTGTAGTGATAACAGTCTAGGTGGTGTTCAGCCTTAACCCTTACCCACCCAGAGCCTGTAGTGATAACAGTCTAGGTGGTGTTCAGCCTAACCATTACCCACCCAGAGCCTGTAGTGATAACAGTCTAGGTGGTGTTCAGCCTTAACCCTTACCCACCCAGAGCCTGTAGTGATAACAGTCTAGGTGGTGTTCAGCCTTAACCCTTACCCACCCAGAGCCTGTAGTGATAACAGTCTAGGTGGTGTTCAGCCTTAACCCTTACCCACCCAGAGCCTGTAGTGATAACAGTCTAGGTGGTGTTCAGCCTTAACCCTTACCCACCCAGAGCCTGTAGTGATAACAGTCTAGGTGGTGTTCAGCCTTAACCATTACCCACCCAGAGCCTGTAGTGATAACAGTCTAGGTGGTGTTCAGCCTTAACCCTTACCCACCCAGAGCCTGTAGTGATAACAGTCTAGGTGGTGTTTCATCCTTAACCCTTACCCACCCAGAGCCTGTAGTGATAACAGTCTAGGTGGTGTTCAGCCTTAACCCTTACCCACCCAGAGCCTGTAGCGATAACAGTCTAGGTGGTGTTCAGCCTTAACCATTACCCACCCAGAGCCTGTAGTGATAAGCCAGTCTAGGTGGTGTTCAGCCTTAACCCTTACCCACCCAGAGCCTGTAGTGATAACAGTCTAGGTGGTGTTCAGCCTTAACCCTTACCCACCCAGAGCCTGTAGTGATAACAGCAGTCTAGGTGGTGTTCAGCCTTAACCCTTACCCACCCAGAGCCTGTAGTGATAACAGTCTAGGTGGTGTTCAGCCTTAACCCTTACCCACCCAGAGCCTGTAGTGATAACAGCCAGTCTAGGTGGTGTTCAGCCTTAACCATTACCCACCCAGAGCCTGTAATGATAACAGTCTAGGTGGTGTTCATCCTTAACCCTTACCCACCCAGAGCCTGTAGCGATAACAGTCTAGGTGGTGTTCAGCCTTAACCCTTACCCACCCAGAGCCTGTAGTGATAACAGTCTAGGTGGTGTTCAGCCTTAACCATTACCCACCCAGAGCCTGTAGTGATAACAGTCTAGGTGGTGTTCAGCCTTAACCCTTACCCACCCAGAGCCTGTAGTGATAACAGTCTAGGTGGTGTTCAGCCTTAACCCTTACCCACCCAGAGCCTGTAGTGATAACAGTCTAGGTGGTGTTCAGCCTTAACCCTTACCCACCCAGAGCCTGTAGTGATAACAGTCTAGGTGGTGTTCAGCCCTTAACCCTTACCCACCCAGAGCCTGTAGTGATAACAGTCTAGGTGGTGTTCAGCCTTAACCATTACCCACCCAGAGCCTGTAGTGATAACAGTCTAGGTGGTGTTCATCCTTAACCCTTACCCACCCAGAGCCTGTAGTGATAACAGTCTAGGTGGTGTTCATCCTTAACCCTTACCCACCCAGAGCCTGTAGTGATAACAGTCTAGGTGGTGTTCAGCCTTAACCCTTACCCACCCAGAGCCTGTAGCGATAACAGTCTAGGTGGTGTTCAGCCTTAACCATTACCCACCCAGAGCCTGTAGTGATAACAGCCAGTATAGGTGGTGTTCAGCCTTAACCCTTACCCACCCAGAGCCTGTAGTGATAACAGTCTAGGTGGTGTTCAGCCTTAACCCTTACCCACCCAGAGCCTGTAGTGATAACAGCCAGTCTAGGTGGTGTTCAGCCTTAACCCTTACCCACCCAGAGCCTGTAGTGATAACAGTCTAGGTGGTGTTCAGCCTTAACCCTTACCCACCCAGAGCCTGTAGTGATAACAGTCTAGGTGGTGTTCAGCCTTAACCATTACCCACCCAGAGCCTGTAGTGATAACAGTCTAGGTGGTGTTCAGCCTTAACCCTTACCCACCCAGAGCCTGTAGCGATAACAGTCTAGGTGGTGTTCAGCCTTAACCCTTACCCACCCAGAGCCTGTAGTGATAACAGTCTAGGTGGTGTTCAGCCTTAACCCTTACCCACCCAGAGCCTGTAGTGATAACAGTCTAGGTGGTGTTCAGCCTTAACCCTTACCCACCCAGAGCCTGTAGTGATAACAGTCTAGGTGGTGTTCAGCCTTAACCCTTACCCACCCAGAGCCTGTAGTGATAACAGTCTAGGTGGTGTTCAGCCTTAACCCTTACCCACCCAGAGCCTGTAGCGATAACAGTCTAGGTGGTGTTCAGCCTTAACCCTTACCCACCCAGAGCCTGTAGTGATAACAGTCTAGGTGGTGTTCAGCCTTAACCCTTACCCACCCAGAGCCTGTAGTGATAACAGTCCAGGTGGTGTTCAGCCTTAACCCTTACCCACCCAGAGCCTGTAGTGATAACAGTCTAGGTGGTGTTCAGCCTTAACCCTTACCCACCCAGAGCCTGTAGTGATAACAGTCTAGGTGGTGTTCAGCCTTAACCCTTACCCACCCAGAGCCTGTAGTGATAACAGTCTAGGTGGTGTTCAGCCTTAACCCTTACCCACCCAGAGCCTGTAGTGATAACCAGTCTAGGTGGTGTTCAGCCTTAACCCTTACCCACCCAGAGCCTGTAGTGATAACAGTCTAGGTGGTGTTCAGCCTGTAACCCTTACCCACCCAGAGCCTGTAGTGATAACAGTCTAGGTGGTGTTCAGCCTTAACCCTTACCCACCCAGAGCCTGTAGTGATAACAGTCTAGGTGGTGTTCAGCCTTAACCCTTACCCACCCAGAGCCTGTAGCGATAACAGTCTAGGTGGTGTTCATCCTTAACCATTACCCACCCAGAGCCTGTAGTGATAACAGTCTAGGTGGTGTTCAGCCTTAACCCTTACCCACCCAGAGCCTGTAGTGATAACAGTCTAGGTGGTGTTCAGCCTTAACCCTTACCCACCCAGAGCCTGTAGTGATAACAGTCTAGGTGGTGTTCAGCCTTAACCCTTACCCACCCAGAGCCTGTAGCGATAACAGTCTAGGTGGTGTTCAGCCTTAACCATTACCCACCCAGAGCCTGTAGTGATAACAGTCTAGGTGGTATTCAGCCTTAACCCTTACCCACCCAGAGCCTGTAGTGATAACAGTCTAGGTGGTGTTCAGCCCTAACCCTTACCCACCCAGAGCCTGTAGTGATAACAGTCTAGGTGGTGTTCAGCCTTAACCCTTACCCACCCAGAGCCTGTAGTGATAACAGTCTAGGTGGTGTTCAGCCTTAACCCTTACCCACCCAGAGCCTGTAGTGATAACAGTCTAGGTGGTGTTCAGCCTTAACCCTCACCCACCCAGAGCCTGTAGTGATAACAGTCTAGGTGGTGTTCAGCCTTAACCCTTACCCACCCAGAGCCTGTAGTGATAACAGTCTAGGTGGTGTTCAGCCTTAACCCTTACCCACCCAGAGCCTGTAGTGATAACAGTCTAGGTGGTGTTCAGCCTTAACCCTTACCCACCCAGAGCCTGTAGTGATAACAGTCTAGGTGGTGTTCAGCCTTAACCCTTACCCACCCAGAGCCTGTAGTGATAACAGTCTAGGTGGTGTTCAGCCTTAACCCTTACCCACCCAGAGCCTGTAGTGATAACAGTCTAGGTGGTGTTCAGCCTTAACCTTACCCACCCAGAGCCTGTAGTGATAACAGTCTAGGTGGTGTTCAGCCTTAACCCTTACCCACCCAGAGCCTGTAGTGATAACAGTCTAGGTGGTGTTCAGCCTTAACCCTTACCCACCCAGAGCCTGTAGTGATAACAGTCTAGGTGGTGTTCAGCCTTAACCCTTACCCACCCAGAGCCTGTAGCGATAACAGTCTAGGTGGTGTTCAGCCTTAACCCTTACCCACCCAGAGCCTGTAGTGATAACAGTCTAGGTGGTGTTCAGCCTTAACCCTTACCCACCCAGAGCCTGTAGTGATAACAGTCTAGGTGGTGTTCAGCCTTAACCCTTACCCACCCAGAGCCTGTAGTGATAAAGCCAGTCTAGGTGGTGTTCATCCTTAACCCTTACCCACCCAGAGCCTGTAGTGATAACAGTCTAGGTGGTGTTCAGCCTTAACCCTTACCCACCCAGAGCCTGTAGTGATAAGCCAGTCTAGGTGGTGTTCAGCCTTAACCCTTACCCACCCAGAGCCTGTAGTGATAACAGTCTAGGTGGTGTTCAGCCTTAACCCTTACCCACCCAGAGCCTGTAGTGATAACAGTCTAGGTGGTGTTCAGCCTTAACCCTTACCCACCCAGAGCCTGTAGTGATAACAGTCTAGGTGGTGTTCAGCCTTAACCATTACCCACCCAGAGCCTGTAGTGATAACCCAGTCTAGGTGGTGTTCAGCCTTAACCATTACCCACCCAGAGCCTGTAGTGATAACAGTCTAGGTGGTGTTCAGCCTTAACCCTTACCCACCCAGAGCCTGTAGTGATAACAGTCTAGGTGGTGTTCAGCTTAACCACCCACCCAGAGCCTGTAGTGATAACAGTCTAGGTGGTGTTCAGCCTTAACCCTTACCCACCCAGAGCCTGTAGTGATAACAGTCTAGGTGGTGTTCAGCCTTAACCCTTACCCACCCAGAGCCTGTAGTGATAACAGTCTAGGTGGTGTTCAGCCTTAACCATTACCCACCCAGAGCCTGTAGTGATAACAGTCTAGGTGGTGTTCAGCCTTAACCCTTACCCACCCAGAGCCTGTAGTGATAACAGTCTAGGTGGTGTTCAGCCTTAACCCTTACCCACCCAGAGCCTGTAGCGATAACAGTCTAGGTGGTGTTCAGCCTTAACCTTACCCACCCAGAGCCTGTAGTGATAACAGTCTAGGTGGTGTTCAGCCTTAACCCTTACCCACCCAGAGCCTGTAGTGATAACAGTCTAGGTGGTGTTCAGCCTTAACCTTACCCACCCAGAGCCTGTAGTGATAACAGTCTAGGTGGTGTTCAGCCTTAACCCTTACCCACCCAGAGCCTGTAGTGATAACAGTCTAGGTGGTGTTCAGCCTTAACCCTTACCCACCCAGAGCCTGTAGTGATAACAGTCTAGGTGGTGTTCAGCCTTAACCCTTACCCACCCAGAGCCTGTAGTGATAACAGTCTAGGTGGTGTTCAGCCTTAACCCTTACCCACCCAGAGCCTGTAGTGATAACAGTCTAGGTGGTGTTCAGCCTTAACCCTTACCCACCCAGAGCCTGTAGTGATAACAGTCTAGGTGGTGTTCAGCCTTAACCCTTACCCACCCAGAGCCTGTAGTGATAACAGTCTAGGTGGTGTTCAGCCTTAACCCTTACCCACCCAGAGCCTGTAGTGATAACAGTCTAGGTGGTGTTCAGCCTTAACCCTTACCCACCCAGAGCCTGTAGTGATAACAGTCTAGGTGGTGTTCAGCCTTAACCCTTACCCACCCAGAGCCTGTAGTGATAACAGTCTAGGTGGTGTTCATCCTTAACCCTTACCCACCCAGAGCCTGTAGTGATAACAGTCTAGGTGGTGTTCAGCCTTAACCCTTACCCACCCAGAGCCTGTAGTGATAACAGTCTAGGTGGTGTTCAGCCTTAACCCTTACCCACCCAGAGCCTGTAGTGATAACAGTCTAGGTGGTGTTCAGCCTTAACCCTTACCCACCCAGAGCCTGTAGTGATAACAGTCTAGGTGGTGTTCAGCCTTAACCCTTACCCACCCAGAGCCTGTAGTGATAACAGTCTAGGTGGTGTTCAGCCTTAACCCTTACCCACCCAGAGCCTGTAGTGATAACGCAGTCTAGGTGGTGTTCAGCCTTAACCCTTACCCACCCAGAGCCTGTAGTGATAACAGTCTAGGTGGTGTTCAGCCTTAACCCTTACCCACCCAGAGCCTGTAGTGATAACAGTCTAGGTGGTGTTCAGCCTTAACCCTTACCCACCCAGAGCCTGTAGTGATAACAGTCTAGGTGGTGTTCAGCCTTAACCCTTACCCACCCAGAGCCTGTAGTGATAACAGTCTAGGTGGTGTTCAGCCCTTAACCCTTACCCACCCAGAGCCTGTAGTGATAACAGTCTAGGTGGTGTTCAGCCTTAACCCTTACCCACCCAGAGCCTGTAGTGATAACAGTCTAGGTGGTGTTCAGCCTTAACCCTTACCCACCCAGAGCCTGTAGTGATAACAGTCTAGGTGGTGTTCAGCCTTAACCCTTACCCACCCAGAGCCTGTAGTGATAACAGTCTAGGTGGTGTTCAGCCTTAACCCTTACCCACCCAGAGCCTGTAGTGATAACAGTCTAGGTGGTGTTCAGCCTTAACCATTACCCACCCAGAGCCTGTAGTGATAACAGTCTAGGTGGTGTTCAGCCTTAACCCTTACCCACCCAGAGCCTGTAGTGAGTAACAGTCTAGGTGGTGTTCAGCCTTAACCCTTACCCACCCAGAGCCTGTAGTGATAACAGTCTAGGTGGTGTTCAGCCTTAACCCTTACCCACCCAGAGCCTGTAGTGATAAAGCAGTCTAGGTGGTGTTCAGCCTTAACCCTTACCCACCCAGAGCCTGTAGTGATAACAGTCTAGGTGGTGTTCAGCCTTAACCATTACCCACCCAGAGCCTGTAGTGATAACAGTCTAGGTGGTGTTCGGCCTTAACCCTTACCCACCCAGAGCCTGTAGTGATAACAGTCTAGGTGGTGTTCAGCCTAACCCTTACCCACCCAGAGCCTGTAGTGATAACAGTCTAGGTGGTGTTCAGCCTTAACCATTACCCACCCAGAGCCTGTAGCGATAACAGTCTAGGTGGTGTTCAGCCTTAACCCTTACCCACCCAGAGCCTGTAGTGATAACAGTCTAGGTGGTGTTCAGCCTTAACCATTACCCACCCAGAGCCTGTAGTGATAACAGTCTAGGTGGTGTTCATCCTTAACCCTTACCCACCCAGAGCCTGTAGTGATAACAGTCTAGGTGGTGTTCAGCCTTAACCCTTACCCACCCAGAGCCTGTAGTGATAACAGTCTAGGTGGTGTTCAGCCTTAACCCTTACCCACCCAGAGCCTGTAGTGATAACAGTCTAGGTGGTGTTCAGCCTTAACCCATTACCCACCCAGAGCCTGTAGTGATAAACAGTCTAGGTGGTGTTCAGCCTTAACCCTTACCCACCCAGAGCCTGTAGTGATAACAGTCTAGGTGGTGTTCAGCCTTAACCCTTACCCACCCAGAGCCTGTAGTGATAACAGTCTAGGTGGTGTTCAGCCTTAACCCTTACCCACCCAGAGCCTGTAGTGATAACAGTCTAGGTGGTGTTCAGCCTCTAACCCTTACCCACCCAGAGCCTGTAGTGATAACAGTCTAGGTGGTGTTCAGCCTTAACCCTTACCCACCCAGAGCCTGTAGTGATAACAGTCTAGGTGGTGTTCAGCCTTAACCCTTACCCACCCAGAGCCTGTAGTGATAACAGTCTAGGTGGTGTTCAGCCTTAACCCTTACCCACCCAGAGCCTGTAGTGATAACAGTCTAGGTGGTGTTCAGCCTTAACCCTTACCCACCCAGAGCCTGTAGTGATAACAGTCTAGGTGGTGTTCAGCCTTAACCATTACCCACCCAGAGCCTGTAGTGATAACAGTCTAGGTGGTGTTCAGCCTTAACCCTTACCCACCCAGAGCCTGTAGTGATAACAGTCTAGGTGGTGTTCAGCCTTAACCCTTACCCACCCAGAGCCTGTAGTGATAACAGTCTAGGTGGTGTTCAGCCTTAACCCTTACCCACCCAGAGCCTGTAGTGATAACAGTCCAGGTGGTGTTCAGCCTTAACCCTTACCCACCCAGAGCCTGTAGTGATAACAGTCTAGGTGGTGTTCAGCCTTAACCATTACCCACCCAGAGCCTGTAGTGATAACAGTCTAGGTGGTGTTAATCCTTAACCCTTACCCACCCAGAGCCTGTAGTGATAACAGTCTAGGTGGTGTTCAGCCTTAACCCTTACCCACCCAGAGCCTGTAGTGATAACAGTCTAGGTGGTGTTCAGCCCTTAACCCTTACCCACCCAGAGCCTGTAGTGATAACAGTCTAGGTGGTGTTCAGCCTTAACCCATTACCCACCCAGAGCCTGTAGTGATAACAGCCATAGGTGGTGTTCAGCCTTAACCCTTACCCACCCAGAGCCTGTAGTGATAACAGTCTAGGTGGTGTTCAGCCTTAACCCTTACCCACCCAGAGCCTGTAGTGATAACAGCCAGTCTAGGTGGTGTTCAGCCTTAACCCTTACCCACCCAGAGCCTGTAGTGATAACAGTCTAGGTGGTGTTCAGCCTTAACCCTTACCCACCCAGAGCCTGTAGTGATAACAGCCAGTCTAGGTGGTGTTCAGCCTTAACCCATTACCCACCCAGAGCCTGTAGTGATAACAGTCTAGGTGGTGTTCATCCTTAACCCTTACCCACCCAGAGCCTGTAGCGATAAGCAGTCTAGGTGGTGTTCAGCCTTAACCATTACCCACCCAGAGCCTGTAGTGATAACAGTCTAGGTGGTGTTCAGCCTTAACCATTACCCACCCAGAGCCTGTAGTGATAACAGTCTAGGTGGTGTTCAGCCTTAACCCTTACCCACCCAGAGCCTGTAGTGATAACAGTCTAGGTGGTGTTCAGCCTTAACCCTTACCCACCCAGAGCCTGTAGTGATAACAGTCTAGGTGGTGTTCAGCCTTAACCCTTACCCACCCAGAGCCTGTAGCGATAACAGTCTAGGTGGTGTTCAGCCTTAACCCTTACCCACCCAGAGCCTGTAGTGATAACAGTCTAGGTGGTGTTCAGCCTTAACCCTTACCCACCCAGAGCCTGTAGCGATAACAGTCTAGGTGGTGTTCAGCCTTAACCCTTACCCACCCAGAGCCTGTAGTGATAACAGTCTAGGTGGTGTTCAGCCTTAACCCTTACCCACCCAGAGCCTGTAGTGATAACAGTCTAGGTGGTGTTCAGCCTTAACCCATTACCCACCCAGAGCCTGTAGTGATAACAGTCTAGGTGGTGTTCAGCCTTAACCATTACCCACCCAGAGCCTGTAGTGATAAACCAGTCTAGGTGGTGTTCAGCCTTAACCCTTACCCACCCAGAGCCTGTAGTGATAACAGTCTAGGTGGTGTTCAGCCTTAACCCTTACCCACCCAGAGCCTGTAGTGATAACAGTCTAGGTGGTGTTCATTCTTAACCCACCCAGAGCCTGTAGTGATAACAGTCTAGGTGGTGTTCAGCCTTAACCCTTACCCACCCAGAGCCTGTAGCGATAACAGTCTAGGTGGTGTTCATCCTTAACCATTACCCACCCAGAGCCTGTAGTGATAACAGTCTAGGTGGTGTTCAGCCTTAACCCTTACCCACCCAGAGCCTGTAGTGATAACAGTCTAGGTGGTGTTCAGCCTTAACCCTTACCCACCCAGAGCCTGTAGTGATAAGCAGTCTAGGTGGTGTTCAGCCTTAACCCTTACCCACCCAGAGCCTGTAGCGATAACAGTCTAGGTGGTGTTCAGCCTTAACCATTACCCACCCAGAGCCTGTAGTGATAACAGTCTAGGTGGTGTTTCAGCCTTAACCCTTACCCACCCAGAGCCTGTAGTGATAACAGTCTAGGTGGTGTTCAGCCTTAACCCTTACCCACCCAGAGCCTGTAGTGATAACAGTCTAGGTGGTGTTCAGCCTTAACCCTTACACACCCAGAGCCTGTAGTGATAACAGTCTAGGTGGTGTTCAGCCTTAACCCTTACCCACCCAGAGCCTGTAGTGATAACAGTCTAGGTGGTGTTCAGCCTTAACCCTCACCCACCCAGAGCCTGTAGTGATAACAGTCTAGGTGGTGTTCAGCCTTAACCCTTACCCACCCAGAGCCTGTAGTGATAACAGTCTAGGTGGTGTTCAGCCCTTAACCCTTACCCACCCAGAGCCTGTAGTGATAACAGTCTAGGTGGTGTTCAGCCTTAACCCTTACCCACCCAGAGCCTGTAGTGATAACAGTCTAGGTGGTGTTCAGCCTTAACCCTTACCCACCCAGAGCCTGTAGTGATAACAGTCTAGGTGGTGTTCAGCCTTAACCCTTACCCACCCAGAGCCTGTAGTGATAACAGTCTAGGTGGTGTTCAGCCTTAACCCTTACCCACCCAGAGCCTGTAGTGATAACAGTCTAGGTGGTGTTCAGCCTTAACCCTTACCCACCCAGAGCCTGTAGTGATAACAGTCTAGGTGGTGTTCAGCCTTAACCCTTACCCACCCAGAGCCTGTAGTGATAACAGCAGTCTAGGTGGTGTTCAGCCTTAACCCTTACCCACCCAGAGCCTGTAGTGATAACAGTCTAGGTGGTGTTCAGCCTTAACCCTTACCCACCCAGAGCCTGTAGTGATAACAGTCTAGGTGGTGTTCAGCCTTAACCCTACCCACCCAGAGCCTGTAGTGATAACAGTCTAGGTGGTGTTCAGCCTTAACCCTTACCCACCCAGAGCCTGTAGTGATAACAGTCTAGGTGGTGTTCAGCCTAACCCTTACCCACCCAGAGCCTGTAGTGATAACCAGTCTAGGTGGTGTTCAGCCTTAACCCTTACCCACCCAGAGCCGTAGTGATAACAGTCTAGGTGGTGTTCAGCCTTAACCCATTACCCACCCAGAGCCTGTAGTGATAACAGTCTAGGTGGTGTTCAGCCTTAACCCTTACCCACCCAGAGCCTGTAGTGATAACAGTCTAGGTGGTGTTCAGCCCTAACCCTTACCCACCCAGAGCCTGTAGTGATAACAGTCTAGGTGGTGTTCAGTCTTAACCCTACCCACCCAGAGCCTGTAGTGATAACAGTCTAGGTGGTGTTCAGCCTTAACCCTTACCCACCCAGAGCCTGTAGTGATAACAGTCTAGGTGGTGTTCAGCCTTAACCATTACCCACCCAGAGCCTGTAGTGATAACAGTCTAGGTGGTGTTCAGCCTTAACCCTTACCCACCCAGAGCCTGTAGTGATAACAGTCTAGGTGGTGTTCAGCCTTAACCCTTACCCACCCAGAGCCTGTAGTGATAACAGTCTAGGTGGGTGTTCAGCCTTAACCCTTACCCACCCAGAGCCTGTAGTGATAACAGTCTAGGTGGTGTTCAGCCTTAACCATTACCCACCCAGAGCCTGTAGTGATAACAGTCTAGGTGGTGTTCAGCCTTAACCCTTACCCACCCAGAGCCTGTAGCGATAACAGTCTAGGTGGTGTTCAGCCTTAACCATTACCCACCCAGAGCCTGTAGTGATAACAGTCTAGGTGGTGTTCAGCCTTAACCCTTACCCACCCAGAGCCTGTGTGATAACAGTCCTAGGTGGTGTTCAGCCTTAACCCTTACCCACCCAGAGCCTGTAGTGATAACAGTCTAGGTGGTGTTCAGCCTTAACCCTTACCCACCCAGAGCCTGTAGTGATAACAGTCTAGGTGGTGTTCAGCCTTAACCATTACCCACCCAGAGCCTGTAGTGATAACAGTCTAGGTGGTGTTCAGCCTTAACCCTTACCCACCCAGAGCCTGTAGTGATAACAGTCTAGGTGGTGTTCAGCCTTAACCCATTACCCACCCAGAGCCTGTAGTGATAACAGTCTAGGTGGTGTTCAGCCTTAACCCTTACCCACCCAGAGCCTGTAGTGATAACAGTCTAGGTGGTGTTCAGCCTTCTAACCCTACCCACCCAGAGCCTGTAGTGATAACAGTCTAGGTGGTGTTCAGCCTTAACCCTTACCCACCCAGAGCCTGTAGTGATAACAGTCTAGGTGGTGTTCAGCCTTAACCTTTACCCACCCAGAGCCTGTAGTGATAACAGTCTAGGTGGTGTTCAGCCTTAACCCTTA
>NW_025534764.1:0-130000 GCF_020615455.1 Coregonus clupeaformis
AGGCCTAAAGACTACAGTATAAGGTCTGTAATGGTTATGATAGTCTCCAGGCCTAAAGACTGCAGTATAAGGTCTTGTAATGGTTAGTGATAGTCTCCAGGCCTAAAGACTACAGTATAAGGTCTTGGGGTTATGATAGTCTCCAGGCCTAAAGACTACAGAGAAGGTCTGTAATGGTTATGATAGTCTCCAGGCCTAAAGACTACAGAGAAGGTCTGTAATGGTTATGATAGTCTCCAGGCCTAAAGACTACAGAGAAGGTCTGTAATGGTTATGATAGTCTCCAGGCCTAAAGACTACAGAGAAGGTCTGTAATGGTTATGATAGTCTCCAGGCCTAAAGACTACAGTATAAGGTCTGTAATGGTTATGATAGTCTCCAGGCCTAAAGACTACAGAGAAGGTCTGTAGTGGTTATGATAGTCTCCAGGCCTAAAGACTACAGTATAAGGTCTGTAGTGGTTATGATAGTCTCCAGGCCTAAAGACTACAGTATAAGGTCGTAGTGGTTATGATAGTCTCCAGGCCTAAAGACTACAGTATAAGGTCTGTAATGGTTATGATAGTCTACAGGCCATAAAGACTACAGTATAAGGTCTGTAGATGGTTATGATAGTCTCCAGGCCTAAAGACTACAGTATAAGGTCTGTAATGGTTATGATAGTCTCCAGGCCTAAAGACTACAGTATAAGGTCTGTAATGGTTGTGATAGTCTCCAGGCCTAAAGACTACAGTATAAGGTCTGTAGATGGTTATGATAGTCTCCAGGCCTAAAGACTACAGTATAAGGTCTGTAATGGTTATGATAGTCTCCAGGCCTAAAGACTACAGTATAAGGTCTGAGTGGTTATGATAGTCTCCAGGCCTAAAGACTACAGTATAAGGTCTGTAATGGTTATGATAGTATCCAGGCCTAAAGACTACAGTATAAGGTCTGTAATGGTTATGATAGTCTCCAGGCCTAAAGACTACAGTATAAGGTCTGTAGTGGTTATGATAGTCTCCAGGCCTAAAGACTACAGTATAAGGTCTGTAGTGGTTATGATAGTCTCCAGGCCTAAAGACTACAGAGAAGGTCTGTAATGGTTATGATAGTCTCCAGGCCTAAAGACTACAGTATAAGGTCTGTAATGGTTATGATAGTCTCCAGGCCTAAAGACTACAGTATAAGGTCTGTAATGGTTATGATAGTCTCCAGGCCTAAAGACTACAGTATAAGGTCTGTAATGGTTATGATAGTCTCCAGGCCTAAAGACTACAGTATAAGGTCTGTAATGGTTATGATAGTCTCCAGGCCTAAAGACTACAGTATAAGGTCTGTAATGGTTATGATAGTCTCCAGGCCTAAAGACTACAGAGAAGGTCTGTAGTGGTTATGATAGTCTCCAGGCCTAAAGACTACAGTATAAGGTCTGTAATGGTTATGATAGTCTCCAGGCCTAAAGACTACAGTATAAGGTCTGTAATGGTTATGATAGTCTCCAGGCCTAAAGACTACAGTATAAGGTCGAGGGGTTATGATAGTCTCCAGGCCTAAAGACTACAGTATAAGGTCTGTAATGGTTATGATAGTCTCCAGGCCTAAAGACTACAGTATAAGGTCTGTAATGGTTATGATAGTCTCCAGGCCTAAAGACTACAGTAGAAGGTCTGTAGTGGTTATGATAGTCTCCAGGCCTAAAGACTACAGTATAAGGTCTGTAATGGTTATGATAGTCTCCAGGCCTAAAGACTACAGTAGAAGGTCTGTAGTGGTTATGATAGTCTCCAGGCCTAAAGACTACAGTATAAGGTCAGGGGGTTATGATAGTCTCCAGGCCTAAAGACTACAGTATAAGGTCTGTAATGGTTATGATAGTCTCCAGGCCTAAAGACTACAGTATAAGGTCTAGTGGTTATGATAGTCTCCAGGCCTAAAGACTACAGTATAAGGTCTGTAATGGTTATGATAGTCTCCAGGCCTAAAGACTACAGGAGAAGGTCTGTAATGGTTATGATAGTCTCCAGGCTTAAAGACTACAGTATAAGGTCTGTAATGGTTATGATAGTCTCCAGGCCTAAAGACTACAGTATAAGGTCTGTAGTGGTTATGATAGTCTCCAGGCCTAAAGACTACAGTAGAAGGTCTGTAATGGTTATGATAGTCTCCAGGCCTAAAGACTACAGTATAAGGTCAGGGGGTTATGATAGTCTCCAGGCCTAAAGACTACAGTATAAGGTCTGTAATGGTTATGATAGTCTCCAGGCCTAAAGACTACAGTATAAGGTCAGGGGTTATGATAGTCTCCAGGCCTAAAGACTACAGTATAAGGTCTGTAATGGTTATGATAGTCTCCAGGCCTAAAGACTACAGTATAAGGTCTGTAGTGGTTATGATAGTCTCCAGGCCTAAAGACTACAGTATAAGGTCTGTAGGGGTTATGATAGTCTCCAGGCCTAAAGACTACAGTATAAGGTCTGTAATGGTTATGATAGTCTCCAGGCCTAAAGACTACAGTAGAAGGTCTGTAATGGTTATGATAGTCTCCAGGCCTAAAGACTACAGTATAAGGTCTGTAATGGTTATGATAGTCTCCAGGCCTAAAGACTACAGAGAAGGTCTGTAATGGTTATGATAGTCTCCAGGCCTAAAGACTACAGTATAAGGTCTGTAGTGGTTATGATAGTCTCCAGGCCTAAAGACTACAGTAGAAGGTCTGTAGTGGTTATGATAGTCTCCAGGCCTAAAGACTACAGTATAAGGTCTGTAATGGTTATGATAGTCTCCAGGCCTAAAGACTACAGTATAAGGTCTGTAGGGTTATGATAGTCTCCAGGCCTAAAGACTACAGTATAAGGTCTGTAATGGTTATGATAGTCTCCAGGCCTAAAGACTACAGTATAAGGTCTGTAGTGGTTATGATAGTCTCCAGGCCTAAAGACTACAGTATAAGGTCTGTAATGGTTATGATAGTCTCCAGGCCTAAAGACTACAGAGAGGTCTGTAATGGTTATGATAGACTCCAGGCCTAAAGACTACAGTATAAGGTCAGAGGGTTATGATAGTCTCCAGGCCTAAAGACTACAGTATAAGGTCTGTAATGGTTATGATAGTCTCCAGGCCTAAAGACTACAGTATAAGGTCTGTAATGGTTATGATAGTCTCCAGGCCTAAAGACTACAGTATAAGGTCTGTAATGGTTATGATAGTCTCCAGGCCTAAAGACTACAGTATAAGGTCTGTAATGGTTATGATAGTTTCCAGGCCTAAAGACTACAGTATAAGGTCTGTAGTGGTTATGATAGTCTCCAGGCCTAAAGACTACAGTATAAGGTCTGTAATGGTTATGATAGTCTCCAGGCCTAAAGACTACAGAGAAGGTCTGTAGTGGTTATGATAGTCTCCAGGCCTAAAGACTACAGTATAAAGTCAGGGGTTATGATAGTCTCCAGGCCTAAAGACTACAGTATAAGGTCTGTAATGGTTATGATAGTCTCCAGGCCTCAAGACTACAGTATAAGGTCAGGGGTTATGATAGTCTCCAGGCCTAAAGACTACAGTATAAGGTCTGTAATGGTTATGATAGTCTCCAGGCCTAAAGACTACAGTATAAGGTCTGTAATGGTTGCATGATAGTCTCCAGGCCTAAAGACTACAGTATAAGGTCTGTAATGGTTATGATAGTCTCCAGGCCTAAAGACTACAGTATAAGGTCAGGGGTTATGATAGTCTCCAGGCCTAAAGACTACAGAGAAGGTCTGTAATGGTTATGATAGACTCCAGGCCTAAAGACTACAGTATAAGGTCAGGGGTTATGATAGTCTCCAGGCTTAAAGACTACAGTATAAGGTCTGTAATGGTTATGATAGTCTCCAGGCCTAAAGACTAAAGTATAAGGTCAGGGGTTATGATAGTCTCCAGGCTTAAAGACTACAGTATAAGGTCTGTAATGGTTATGATAGTCTCCAGGCCTAAAGACTACAGTATAAGGTCTGTAGTGGTTATGATAGTCTCCAGGCCTAAAAACTACAGTATAAGGTCAGGGGTTATGATAGTCTCCAGGCCTAAAGACTACAGTATAAGGTCTGTAATGGTTATGATAGTCTCCAGGCCTAAATACTACAGAGAAGGTCTGTAATGGTTATGATAGTCTCCAGGCCTAAAGACTACAGTATAAGGTCTGTAATGGTTATGATAGTCTCCAGGCCTAAAGACTACAGAGAAGGTCTGTAATGGTTATGATAGTCTCCAGGCCTAAAGACTACAATATAAGGTCTGTAATGGTTATGATAGTCTCCAGGCCTAAAGACTACAGAGAAGGTCTGTAGTGGTTATGATAGTCTCCAGGCCTAAAGACTACAGTATAAGGTCTGTAATGGTTATGATAGTCTCCAGGCCTAAAGACTACAGTATAAGGTCAGGGGGTTATGATAGTCTCCAGGCCTAAAGACTACAGTATAAGGTCTGTAATGGTTATGATAGTCTCCAGGCCTAAAGACTACAGTATAAGGTCTGTAGAGGTTATGATAGTCTCCAGGCCTAAAGACTACAGTATAAGGTCTGTAATGGTTATGATAGTCTCCAGGCCTAAAGACTACAGTATGAGGTCTGTAATGGTTATGATAGTCTCCAGGCCTAAAGACTACAGTATAAGGTCTGTAGAGGTTATGATAGTCTCCAGGCCTAAAGACTACAGTATAAGGTCTGTAATGGTTATGATAGTCTCCAGGCCTAAAGACTACAGTATAAGGTCTGTAATGGTTATGATAGTCTACAGGCCTAAAGACTACAGTATAAGGTCTGTAATGGTTATGATAGTCTCCAGGCCTAAAGACTACAGTATAAGGTCTGTAATGGTTATGATAGTCTCCAGGCCTAAAGACTACAGTATAAGGTCAGGGGTTATGATAGTCTCCAGGCCTAAAGACTACAGTATAAGGTCTGTAATGGTTATGATAGTCTCCAGGCCTAAAGACTACAGAGAAGGTCTGTAATGGTTATGATAGACTCCAGGCCTAAAGACTACAGTATAAGGTCAGGGGTTATGATAGTCTCCAGGCCTAAAGACTACAGTATAAGGTCTGTAATGGTTATGATAGTCTCCAGGCCTAAAGACTACAGTATAAGGTCAGGGGTTATGATAGTCTCCAGGCCTAAAGACTACAGTATAAGGTCTGTAATGGTTATGATAGTCTCCAGGCCTAAAGACTACAGTATAAGGTATGTAATGGTTATGATAGTCTCCAGGCCTAAAGACTACAGATAAGGTCGAGGGTTATGATAGTCTCCAGGCCTAAAGACTACAGTATAAGGTCTGTAATGGTTATGATAGTCTCCAGGCCTAAAGACTACAGTAGAAGGTCTGTAATGGTTATGATAGTCTCCAGGCCTAAAGACTACAGTATAAGTCAGGGGTTATGATAGTCTCCAGGCCTAAAGACTACAGTATAAGGTCTGTAATGGTTATGATAGTCTCCAGGCCTCAAGACTACAGTATAAGGTCAGGGGTTATGATAGTCTCCAGGCCTAAAGACTACAGTATAAGGTCTGTAATGGTTATGATAGTCTACAGGCCTAAAGACTACAGTATAAGGTCTGTAATGGTTATGATAGTCTCCAGGCCTAAAGACTACAGTATAAGGTCTGTAATGGTTATGATAGTCTCCAGGCCTAAAGACTACAGTATAAGGTCAGGGTTATGATAGTCTCCAGGCCTAAAGACTACAGAGAAGGTCTGTAATGGTTATGATAGTCTCCAGGCCTAAAGACTACAGAGAAGGTCTGTAATGGTTATGATAGTCTCCAGGCCTAAAGACTACAGTATAAGGTCAGGGGTTATGATAGTCTCCAGGCCTAAAGACTACAGTATAAGGTCTGTAATGGTTATGATAGTCTCCAGGCCTAAAGACTACAGATAAGGTCTGTAGGGGTTATGATAGTCTCCAGGCCTAAAGACTACAGTATAAGGTCTGTAATGGTTATGATAGTCTCCAGGCCTAAAGACTACAGTATAAGGTCTGTAATGGTTATGATAGTCTCCAGGCCTAAAGACTACAGTATAAGGTCTGTAGTGGTTATGATAGTCTCCAGGCCTAAAGACTACAGTATAAGGTCTGTAATGGTTATGATAGTCTCCAGGCCTAAAGACTACAGTATAAGGTCTGTAATGGTTATGATAGTCTCCAGGCCTAAAGACTACAGTATGAGGTCTGTAGGGGTTATGATAGTCTCCAGGCCTAAAGACTACAGTATAAGGTCTGTAATGGTTATGATAGTCTCCAGGCCTAAAGACTACAGTATAAGGTCTGTAGTGGTTATGATAGTCTCCAGGCCTAAAGACTACAGAGAAGGTCTGTAATGGTTATGATAGTCTCCAGGCCTAAAGACTACAGTATAAGGTCAATGGTTATGATAGTCTCCAGGCCTAAAGACTACAGTATAAGGTCTGTAATGGTTATGATAGTCTCCAGGCCTAAAGACTACAGTATAAGGTCAGGGGTTATGATAGTCTCCAGTTCTAAAGACTACAGTATAAGGTCTGTAATGGTTATGATAGTATCCAGGCCTAAAGACTACAGTATAAGGTCTGTAATGGTTATGATAGTCTCCAGGCCTAAAGACTACAGTATAAAGTCAGGGGTTATGATAGTCTCCAGGCCTAAAGACTACAGTATAAGGTCTGTAATGGTTATGATAGTCTCCAGGCCTAAAGACTACAGTATAAGGTCTGTAATGGTTATGATAGTCTCCAGGCCTAAAGACTACAGTATGTGGTCAGGGGTTATGATAGTCTCCAGGCCTAAAGACTACAGTATAAGGTCTGTAATGGTTATGATAGTCTCCAGGCCTAAAGACTACAGTATAAGGTCAGGGGTTATGATAGTCTCCAGGCCTAAAGACTACAGTATAAGGTCTTTAATGGTTATGATAGTCTACAGGCCTAAAGACTACAGTATAAGGTCTGTAATGGTTATGATAGTCTCCAGGCCTAAAGACTACAGTATAAGGTCTGTAATGGTTATGATAGTCTCCAGGCCTAAAGACTACAGTATAAGGTCAGGGGTTATGATAGTCTCCAGGCCTAAAGACTACAGTATAAGGTCTGTAATGGTTATGATAGTCTCCAGGCCTAAAGACTACAGAGAAGGTCTGTAATGGTTATGATAGTCTCCAGGCCTAAAGACTACAGTATAAAGTCAGGGGTTATGATAGTCTCCAGGCCTAAAGACTACAGTATAAGGTCTGTAATGGTTATGATAGTCTCCAGGCCTAAAGACTACAGAGAAGGTCTGTAATGGTTATGATAGACTCCAGGCCTAAAGACTACAGTATAAGGTCAGGGGTTATGATAGTCTCCAGGCTTAAAGACTACAGTATAAGGTCTGTAATGGTTATGATAGTCTCCAGGCCTAAAGACTAAAGTATAAGGTCAGGGGTTATGATAGTCTCCAGGCTTAAAGACTACAGTATAAGGTCTGTAATGGTTATGATAGTCTCCAGGCCTAAAGACTAAAGTATAAGGTCAGGGGTTATGATAGTCTCCAGGCTTAAAGACTACAGTATAAGGTCTGTAATGGTTATGATAGTCTCCAGGCCTAAAGACTACAGTATAAGGTCTGTAGTGGTTATGATAGTCTCCAGGCCTAAAGACTACAGTATAAGGTCAGGGGTTATGATAGTCTCCAGGCCTAAAGACTACAGTATAAGGTCTGTAATGGTTATGATAGTCTCCAGGCCTAAATACTACAGAGAAGTTCTGTAATGGTTATGATAGTCTCCAGGCCTAAAGACTACAGTATAAGGTCTGTAATGGTTATGATAGTCTCCAGGCCTAAAGACTACAGAGAAGGTCTGTAATGGTTATGATAGTCTCCAGGCCTAAAGACTACAATATAAGGTCTGTAATGGTTATGATAGTCTCCAGGCCTAAAGACTACAGAGAAGGTCTGTAGTGGTTATGATAGTCTCCAGGCCTAAAGACTACAGTATAAGGTCTGTAATGGTTATGATAGTCTCCAGGCCTAAAGACTACAGTATAAGGTCAGGGGTTATGATAGTCTCCAGGCTTAAAGACTACAGTATAAGGTCTGTAATGGTTATGATAGTCTCCAGGCCTAAAGACTACAGTATAAGGTCTGTAGAGGTTATGATAGTCTCCAGGCCTAAAGACTACAGTATAAGGTCTGTAATGGTTATGATAGTCTCCAGGCCTAAAGACTACAGTATGAGGTCTGTAATGGTTATGATAGTCTCCAGGCCTAAAGACTACAGTATAAGGTCTGTAGAGGTTATGATAGTCTCCAGGCCTAAAGACTACAGTATAAGGTCTGTAATGGTTATGATAGTCTCCAGGCCTAAAGACTACAGTATAAGGTCTGTAATGGTTATGATAGTCTCCAGGCCTAAAGACTACAGAGAAGGTCTGTAATGGTTATGATAGTCTCCAGGCCTAAAGACTACAGTATAAGGTCTGTAATGGTTATGATAGTCTCCAGGCCTAAAGACTACAGAGAAGGTATGTAGTGGTTATGATAGTCTCCAGGCCTAAAGACTACAGTATAAAGTCAGGGGTTATGATAGTCTCCAGGCCTAAAGACTACAGTATAAGGTCTGTAATGGTTATGATAGTCTCCAGGCCTCAAGACTACAGTATAAGGTCAGGGGTTATGATAGTCTCCAGGCCTAAAGACTACAGTATAAGGTCTGTAATGGTTATGATAGTCTACAGGCCTAAAGACTACAGTATAAGGTCTGTAATGGTTATGATAGTCTCCAGGCCTAAAGACTACAGTATAAGGTCTGTAATGGTTATGATAGTCTCCAGGCCTAAAGACTACAGTATAAGGTCAGGGGTTATGATAGTCTCCAGGCCTAAAGACTACAGTATAAGGTCTGTAATGGTTATGATAGTCTCCAGGCCTAAAGACTACAGAGAAGGTCTGTAATGGTTATGATAGACTCCAGGCCTAAAGACTACAGTATAAGGTCAGGGGTTATGATAGTCTCCAGGCCTAAAGACTACAGTATAAGGTCTGTAATGGTTATGATAGTCTCCAGGCCTAAAGACTACAGTATAAGGTCAGGGGTTATGATAGTCTCCAGGCCTAAAGACTACAGTATAATGTCTGTAATGGTTATGATAGTCTCCAGGCCTAAAGACTACAGTATAAGGTCTGTAATGGTTATGATAGTCTCCAGGCCTAAAGACTACAGAGAAGGTCTGTAATGGTTATGATAGTCTCCAGGCCTAAAGACTACAGTATAAGGTCTGTAATGGTTATGATAGTCTCCAGGCCTAAAGACTACAGAGAAGGTCTGTAGTGGTTATGATAGTCTCCAGGCCTAAAGACTACAGTATAAGGTCTGTAATGGTTATGATAGTCTCCAGGCCTAAAGACTACAGTATAAGGTCTGTAATGGTTATGATAGTCTCCAGGCCTCAAGACTACAGTATAAGGTCAGGGGTTATGATAGTCTCCAGGCCTAAAGACTACAGTATAAGGTCTGTAATGGTTATGATAGTCTACAGGCCTAAAGACTACAGTATAAGGTCTGTAATGGTTATGATAGTCTCCAGGCCTAAAGACTACAGTATAAGGTCTGTAATGGTTATGATAGTCTCCAGGCCTAAAGACTACAGTATAAGGTCAGGGGTTATGATAGTCTCCAGGCCTAAAGACTACAGTATAAGGTCTGTAATGGTTATGATAGTCTCCAGGCCTAAAGACTACAGAGAAGGTCTGTAATGGTTATGATAGACTCCAGGCCTAAAGACTACAGTATAAGGTCAG
This sequence comes from Coregonus clupeaformis, assembly GCF_020615455.1. Classification (NCBI taxonomy): domain Eukaryota; kingdom Metazoa; phylum Chordata; class Actinopteri; order Salmoniformes; family Salmonidae; genus Coregonus; species Coregonus clupeaformis. Next base: position 9,771 of record NW_025534764.1, read on the forward strand.
GGGTTATGATAGTCTCCAGGCCTAAAGACTACAGTATAAGGTCTGTAATGGTTATGATAGTCTCCAGGCCTAAAGACTACAGTATAAGGTCAGGGGTTATGATAGTCTCCAGGCCTAAAGACTACAGTATAAGGTCTGTAATGGTTATGATAGTATCCAGGCCTAAAGACTACAGTATAAGGTCTGTAATGGTTATGATAGTCTCCAGGCCTAAAGACTACAGTATAAAGTCAGGGGTTATGATAGTCTCCAGGCCTAAAGACTACAGTATAAGGTCTGTAATGGTTATGATAGTCTCCAGGCCTAAAGACTACAGTATAAGGTCTGTAATGGTTATGATAGTCTCCAGGCCTAAAGACTACAGTATAAGGTCAGGGGTTATGATAGTCTCCAGGCCTAAAGACTACAGTATAAGGTCTGTAATGGTTATGATAGTCTCCAGGCCTAAAGACTACAGTATAAGGTCAGGGGTTATGATAGTCTCCAGGCCTAAAGACTACAGTATAAGGTCTGTAATGGTTATGATAGTCTACAGGCCTAAAGACTACAGTATAAGGTCTGTAATGGTTATGATAGTCTCCAGGCCTAAAGACTACAGTATAAGGTCTGTAATGGTTATGATAGTCTCCAGGCCTAAAGACTACAGTATAAGGTCAGGGGTTATGATAGTCTCCAGGCCTAAAGACTACAGTATAAGGTCTGTAATGGTTATGATAGTCTCCAGGCCTAAAGACTACAGTATAAGGTCTGTAATGGTTATGATAGTCTCCAGGCCTAAAGACTACAGAGAAGGTCTGTAATGGTTATGATAGTCTCCAGGCCTAAAGACTACAGTATAAGGTCTGTAATGGTTATGATAGTCTCCAGGCCTAAAGACTACAGAGAAGGTCTGTAATGGTTATGATAGTCTACAGGCCTAAAGACTACAGTATAAGGTCTGTAATGGTTATGATAGTCTCCAGGCCTAAAGACTACAGTATAAGGTCTGTAATGGTTATGATAGTCTCCAGGCCTAAAGACTACAGTATAAGGTCAGGGGTTATGATAGTCTCCAGGCCTAAAGACTACAGTATAAGGTCTGTAATGGTTATGATAGTCTCCAGGCCTAAAGACTACAGTATAAGGTCAGGGGTTATGATATGTAGGGAATAGGGTGCCATTTGGAATGCATGCAACAAAATGTCAAGATTCCTTTTAGATAATAACAGAGTATAGCAGCTTGGCAACAGTACAATCTTCCTTTTTTGATTGGCAGGCTCTTCCATCTCTGGGCGTTTGATTGGCAGGCTCTTCCATCTCCGGGCGTTTGATTGGCAGGCTCTTCCATCTCCGGGCGTTTGATTGGCAGGCTCTTCCATCTCTGGGTGTTTGATTGGCAGGCTCTTCCATCTCTGGGCGTTTGATTGGCAGGCTCTTCCATCTCCGGGCGTTTGATTGGCAGGCTCTTCCATCTCTGGGCGTTTGATTGGCAGGCTCTTCCATCTCTGGGCGTTTGATTGGCAGGCTCTTCCATCTCTGGGTGTTTGATTGGCAGGCTCTTCCATCTCTGGGCATTTGATTGGCAGGCTCTTCCATCTCCGGGCGTTTGATTGGCAGGCTCTTCCATCTCTGGGCGTTTGATTGGCAGGCTCTTCCATCTCCGGGCGTTTGATTGACAGGCTCTTTCATCTCCGGGCGTTTGATTGGCAGGCTCTTCCATCTCCGGGCGTTTGATTGGCAGGCTCTTCCATCTCTGGGCGTTTGATTGGCAGGCTCTTCCATCTCCGGGCGTTTGATTGGCAGGCTCTTCCATCTCCGGGCGTTTGATTGGCAGGCTCTTCCATCTCCGGGAGTTTGATTGGCAGGCTCTTCCATCTCCGGGCGTTTGATTGGCAGGCTCTTCCATCTCTGGGCGTGTGATTGGCAGGCTCATTCTTTGGCAGTGAGTGTGTTGTTGTTTTTCTTTCTGCTTTGAGACATTTCAAGTTCTCCCCTCCTCAGGGGGCAATGCGTAACGTATCTATGGCAACCACCAGAAGCCATGGCACTGTGGGTGTGCTGTGGGTGTGCTGTGTGTAATTTGTTCCAGAAGTTGACCAGAGCAGAAGTGCTACACATCTGACTAGTAATGTTAACATCAGACTGTTAAATAGCCATCACCAGCACATTAGAGGCTGCTGCTGCCTATTGAAATCACTGGCCACTTTAAGAAATGGAACACTAGTCACTTTAATAATGTTTACATATCTTGCACTACTCATCTCATATGTATATACTGTATTCTATTCTATAATATTCTACTGTATCTTAGTCCATGCCGCTCTGTCATTGCTTGTCCATATACAGTGGGGGAAAAAAGTATTTAGTCAGCCACCAATTGTGCAAGTTCTCCGACTTAAAAAGATGAGAGAGGCCTGTAATTTTCATCATAGGTACACGTCAACTATGACAGACAAATTGAGAAAAGAAAATCCAGAAAATCACATTGTAGGATTTTTTATGAATTTATTTGCAAATTATGGTGGAAAATAAGTATTTGGTCACCTACAAACAAGCAAGATTTTTGGCTCTCACAGACCTGTAACTTCTTCTTTAAGAGGCTCCTCTGTCCTCCACTCATTACCTGTATTAATGGCACCTGTTTGAACTTGTTATCAGTATAAAAGACACCTGTCCACAACCTCAAACAGTCACACTCCAAACTCCACTATGGCCAAGACCAAAGAGCTGTCAAAGGACACCAGAAACAAAATTGTAGACCTGCACCAGGCTGGGAAGACTGAATCTGCAATAGGTAAGCAGCTTGGTTTGAAGAAATCAACTGTGGGAGCAATTATTAAGAAATGGAAGACATACAAGACCACTGATAATCTCCCTCGATCTGGGGCTCCACGCAAGATCTCACCCCGTGGGGTCAAATGATCACAAGAACGGTGAGCAAAAATCCCAGAACCACACGGGGGGACCTAGTGAATGACCTGCAGAGAGCTGGGACCAAAGTAACAAAGCCTACCATCAGTAACACACTACGCCGCCAGGGACTCAAATCCTGCAGTGCAAGACGTGTCCCCCTGCTTAAGCCAGTACATGTCCAGGCCCGTCTGAAGTTTGCTAGAGTGCATTTGGATGATCCAGAAGAGGATTGGGAGAATGTCATATGGTCAGATGAAACCAAAATATTACTTTTTTGGTAAAAACTCAACTCGATCGTGTTTGGAGGACAAAGAATGCTGAGTTGCATCCAAAGAACACCATACCTACTGTGAAGCATGGGGGTGGAAACATCATGCTTTGGGGCTGTTTTTCTGCAAAGGGACCAGGACGACTGATCCGTGTAAAGGAAAGAATGAATGGAGCCATGTATCGTGAGATTTTGAGTGAAAACCTCCTTCCATCAGCAAGGGCATTGAAGATGAAACGTGGCTGGGTCTTTCAGCATGACAATGATCCCAAACACACCGCCCGGGCAACGAAGGAGTGGCTTCGTAAGAAGCATTTCAAGGTCCTGGAGTGGCCTAGCCAGTCTCCAGATCTCAACCCCATAGAAAATCTTTGGAGGGAGTTGAAAGTCCGTGTTGCCCAGCAACAGCCCCAAAACATCACTGCTCTAGCGGAGATCTGCATGGAGGAATGGGCCAAAATACCAGCAACAGTGTGTGAAAACCTTGTGAAGACTTACAGAAAACGTTTGACCTGTGTCATTGCCAACAAAGGGTATATAACAAAGTATTGAGAAACTTTTGTAATTGACCAAATATTTATTTTCCACCATAATTTGCAAATAAATTCATAAAAAATCCTACAATGTGATTTTTGGATTTTTTTCCCTCATTTTGTCTGTCATAGTTGACGTGTACCTATGATGAAAATTACAGGCCTCTCTCATCTTTTTAAGTGGGAGAACTTGCACAATTGGTGGCTGACTAAATACTTTTTTTCCCCACTGTATGTATATATTCTTAAATTCCATTCCTTACTAGATTTGTGTGTGTTGGGTATATGTTGTGAAATTGTTAGATATTACTGCACTGTCGGAGCTAGAAGCACAAGCATTTCGCTACACCCGCTATAACATCTGCTAAACAAGTGTATGTGAAAAATACAATTTGATTTGATTGGCTGATTTTGTCATTTAAAAAGGGTTTTATTGGTTCGGTATGAACTACTGTATATTTGCTCAAAATCACAATGATGGCATACCTATGAACATTCCAGTATGCTGATGTTTATCACACCAGATATGTCATGCCTATGAACATTCCAGTATGCTGATGTTTATCACACCAGATATGTCATGCCTATGAACATTCCAGTATGCTGATGTTTATCACACCAGATATGTCATGCCTATGAACATTCCAGTATGCTGATGTTTATCACACCAGATATGTCATGCCTATGAACATTCCAGTATGCTGATGTTTATCACACCAGATATGTCATGCCTATGAACATTCCAGTATGCTGATGTTTATCACACCAGATATGTCATGACTATGAACATTCCAGTATGCTGATGTTTATGACACCAGATATGTCATGCCTATGAACATTCCAGTATGCTGATGTTTATCACACCAGATATGTCATGCCTATGTGCATCTCTATGTGAGATATGACATCCTGTGTAAAAGCTATTATTATTCCCACTGTCACAGAAACTGTGGTCTGTTTTAGAAATACTGAGAGTGTGTGTGGAGATGTGTTTCACTGTGTCTGAATGCTGAGTGTGTGGAGTTCTCTCCAATCTGTGTGTGCGTGTGCATGTGTGTGTGTGTGTGTAGTTATCCCCAGTCTGTGAGATGGGTTTGCTTGTTTGTGAATGCTGAATGTGTGTCTACAGTAGTAATTCAGTGAGATGGTTTTCCATCCAACAGAGCTGAGGCCTGTAACCTGTAACCCTGTAACCTGTAACCTGTAACCCTGTAACCTGTAACCCTGCAACCCTGTAACCTGTAACCCTAAAACCCTGTAACCTGTAACCCTGTAAACCTATAACCTGTAACCCTGTAAACCTGTAACCTGTAACCTGTAACCTGTAACCCTGTAAACCTGTAACCCTGCAACCTGTAACCCTTAACCCTGTAACCTGTAACCTGTAACGCTGTAACCTGTAACCCTTAACCCTGTAACCTGTAACCTGTAACGCTGTAACCTGTAACCCTTAACCCTGTAACCTGTAACCCTAAAACCATGTAACCTGTAACCTGTAACCCTGTAACCTGTAACCTGTAACCCTAAAACCCTGTAACCTGTAACCCTAAAACCCTGTAACCTGTAACCTGTAACCTGTAACCCTAAAACCCTGTAACCTGTAACCTGTAACCTGTAACCTGTAACGCTGTAACCTGTAACCCTTAACCCTGTAACCTGTAACCCTAAAACCATGTAACCTGTAACCTGTAACGCTGTAACCTGTAACCCTCCCAGGAGCTGGCTGAGTAGCTGAAAGGTTCACCTTGAGACTGGTGCTTAAGAGGCCCTGTGTGTCTGTGTGTGTGTGTGTGTGTGTGTGTGTGTGTGTGTGTGTGTGTGTGTGTGTGTGTGTGTGTGTGTAACCACAGTGTGCATGTGTGTGGTCATGAATAGTATTTCAATGGAGTACAGGCTTAACTGAATGACAGAGACAGAATACAATATGGGATTTTATTGAATAGTTTGGGGTAGGCCTCGTCTCTGAGGAATGCTCAGGTGCTGATGACAGGTTTCCCTATGCTGGGCAGCTGGCATGGAAACCCCGCCAGCTGGGAGATCGGGGCTTCAGGTTATTATGCTGGTGGTGGTGGGGAGGTGGAAGGTCATTGGAAGACTGTTGATGCAAAACATCAAGTGAGAAACAAGGGGTGAGTTGTCATAAATGCTCCCCTAGATTTTTGCCCATTGGTTGACCAAAAGGGAAGTGATTATTGCACGAGTGATCCAATAGGTTAATCAGCAAGCGTAGTGGAATTGCCTTAGTGTGCCATGCTCATTGGCTGAAGTTAATAGGTGAATGACATTCCACACACTTGCTAATGGTAAAGAAGAGGAGAGACGTGACGCTATCCTGATGAGGTAACATTATTAACACTCCCATACCAATACCTGCTTTGCTGATGGGGTAACATGGACACCCATACCAATACCGTCTATATGCATATGAGGTAACGTTATAATTATTACCATATAAATATCTGCTATGATGATGAGGTATCATTATAACCACTACTATATAAATACCTGTTATGATGGTGAGGTATCATTAAAACCACTACTATAAAATATCTGCTATGATGGTGAGTTATCATTATAACCACTACTATATAAATATCTGCTATGATGGTGAGTTATCATTATAACCACTACTATATAAATACCTGTTATGATGGTGAGTTATCATTATAACCACTACTATATAAATACCTGTTATGATGGTGAGTTATCATTATAACCACTACTATATAAATATCTGCTATAATGGTGAGGTATCATTAAAACCACTACTATAAAATACCTGTTATGATGGTGAGGTATCATTAAAACCACTACTATAAAATATCTGCTATGATGGTGAGGTATCATTAAAACCACTACTATATAAATATCTGCTATGATGGTGAGTTATCATTATAACCACTACTATAAAATATCTGCTATGATGGTGAGTTATCATTATAACCACTACTATATAAATACCTGCTATGATGGTGAGTTATCATTAAAACCACTACTATATAAATACCTGCTATGGTGGTGAGTTATCATTAAAACCACTACTATAAAATACCAGATTAATGAGGTGACGATCATTCAGACCAGCCTTACTGATTGAACTTTCATAACTATATATCTCCATGCCCCTGAGCTCTGAGTCCGTTTACCTGACAGGGCAGGATGCTCTCCTCTCCTCTCCTCTCCTCTCCCTCTCCTCTCCTCTCCTCTCCTCTCCTCTCCTCTCCTCTCCTCTCCTCTCCTCTCCTCTCCTCTCCTCTCCAGCCAACCAGGCTTTGTTATCTGAATAGAGAATACCATCTCCCTGTTGCTACACTATTCTTCCTCAACAGCTCAGCCTTGAACAGGTCCCACTGTCCACTGTTAATAATGCCAATGTGAATGAGACCATTCTCTTCTGCTTATTCTATGTGAATTATAGACTACATGGGCCACTGTATTCCTACATTACCATAGCTAGCCTGTTGATACTAGTTAATATTAGCCATTAGAATGAATGGATGACAGTGAATGTAGCCTGATAAGTGTTCCCTGCCTATTCCCTGTGGTGCAGTTTATTAGAGACTATTAATGAAACAAACAAAGGGGGGTTTCTAGTCGCTGTTTATTTCAATTCAGTGTCTTTTAACCTTTTTTGTTGTTGACAACAGAAGTGCGTCCATGTTGCCGTCCATTCATGTGTAAAAGTATCCATGTGGCTGACAGGCTGACAGTGCTGCTATCTAGCCTACTGCGACTGTTCTGTGATCGTCACGGCTAAGCAATCAATCAATCAAATGTATTTATAAAGCCTTTTTTTACATCAGCAGTTGTCACAAAGTGCTTATACAGAAACCCAGCCTAAAACACCAAAGAGCAAGCAATGCAGATGTAGAAGCACGGTGGCTAGGAAATACTCCCTAGAAAGGCAGGAACCTAGGAGGAAACCTAGAGAGGAACCAGGCTATGAGTGGTGGCCAGTCCTCTTCTGGCTGTGCCAGGTGAAGATTACAACAGTACATGGCCATTAAGGCCAGATCGTTCTTCAAGATGTTCAAACGTTCATAGATGACCAGCAGGGTCAAATAATAATCACAGTGGTTGTAGAGGGTGCAACAGGTCAGCACCTCAGGAGTAAATGTCAGTTGGCTTTTCATAGCCAAGCATTCATAGGTCGAGACAGCAGCTGCAATAGAGAGGGAGAGAGAGAGGGAGGGAGGGAGAGAGGGAAAGGGAGAGAGAGGGTTGAAAACAGCAGGTCCGGGACAAGGTACCACATCCGGTGAACAGCGCACTCCTGTGGCCTGTGGTTACAGCCAAACACACTACAACCAGTCCAGTTCCATCCCTTACTGGAGCACACAGGCCTGCTGTACACTGTAGTGGTCATAGGTTGTCTTTGGCAGCTTAGTAAGGCTGGTCTTGGCGGTTTTCTGTTTTGTGGTTGTTTGAAGTTCTCTGTTGAATTGATGGGTTAAGAGAATCTAATGGTGTACATCGATTTCACTTTGCATTAATGTAATATCTTAAGTTGTCCTTGTCTATAACTGTTCTATACTTTCTCATGTATTTGTACGTTTTATGTGGACCCCAGGAAGAGTAGCTGCTGCATGTGCAGTGTCTAATGGAGATCCTAATGAACTAAACTAAACAGTTCTTCATCTCTCTCTCTCCCTTTCCCTCTCGCTCTCTCTCTCTCTCTGTCTCTCTCTCTCTCTCTCTCTCTCTCTCTCTCTCTCTCTCTCTCTCTCTCTCTCTCTCTCTCTCTCTCTCTCTCTCTCTCTCTATCAGCTGACTGGCTGGTGTGGTGGATGCCCTGCTTGTCCCTCACATAGTCCTGATTGTGGAGAGCTCTGACCAGGGGGAGGCCTTTAAACGTAACACGCCGGACCAGGGGGGAGGCCTTTTAACCTGACACACCGGACCATGGACAGGAAGAGGAAATGGGTGCTGAGCAGCGGTGCTTTGCTGGTGATATTCCTTGGTCACATGACCACAGCCTTAGAAGTGCCTCTTGACCGTAAGTACTGTAGGATATGGTGACTGTAGATCAGAATGTTCAGATTGTTCATAGAATTTAAGATGGTGACTCCCGCAATATTGAATGGGTACTGTATTTTTTTGTTACTGGAATTGTTTGTTTTCAGATTTCATGACATTACTGGTTACAAGTTAGTATGTACAGGGTTCGGAAGCATTCAGTCAATTAACCATAGATACAGTAGCTTCCTTCCAGTGACCTGCATCTCAACAACACTGCATGGTGACATGATATGCATGTTGGGACAGATCTCAGATGATGATACAGTTCAACCACAGTGAAGAGGAATCCTCTATTATTGTCTTGCCACATTGCATGCATCCCAAATGGCACCCTATTCCCTTTATAGTGCACTACTTCTGACCAGAGCCCTATAGACCCTGGTCAAAAGTAGTGCACTATATAGGGAATAGGGTGCCATTTTGGACTCAAACATTACCCACATTACCTTTATCTGCCTGTTGACTAATACTTAGCTTTCCTCACCTTCCTCACCATTTTATGACCATTCATGGGGGACAAAAAGCTAAGGTTCTGGAAGGATGTAAGTTATCAGTGCATTACTCTGTCTCTGCCGTGAGATGTAGTGTGGAGTGATGGAGTGTGGAGATCTTACTGTCGTGTGGATTGGAGTGACGTCGCTAAATTTGCATGTAGCTATTTGGCCCCCTGTGTTTACAAACAAGCTTTTTATTGATTTTTTATTTATTTCATGTTTGTCATTCATGTTTGAACCCTTTAATTGAATGGTAATACAATGATCGTCCATAAGTATAATAAGATGCAATGGTGATTTACATGTAGCATTGTGGTTGATAGTTACAGGAAGTGTTTGCTGCATCTTGTCCTGCTGAGTGCATGCTTCTTACTTTTCCTTCCATTTGATTTAATGCTGGCTAATGTGTTGCGTCTGCTTCTCTCTCTGAGTGAGTGTGTGTGTGTGTCTCTCTCTCTCACTATGTCTGTGTGTTTGTTTGTGTGTGTGTGTGTGTGTGTGTATGTGTGTGTGTCTGTGTCGCTATGTGTGTGTGCACATTGTGGAGTGAGGTGTGTGTAGATTTGCCTCTGTTTAACCCTCTCGTTACCCCTCCCTCCAGTACCACAGCCCCCCACTATAACCCACCAATCCCCTAAGGATTTCATCATCGACCCTCGGGAGAACATCCTCATCTACTGTGAGGCCAAAGGGAAGCCGCATCCCAGGTGAGTGGAATGCTGTGTGAATAAATCCCATTGAAGACCATTACCATAGAGACCCATCGTCCATCGCGTTAGTAACACTTAACTGCAACACCTGACTGAGCCTAACTGCCTACAGTTAAGTAGAAACTCCCTCTTGAGAGTCTCTACGCTCTTAGAAATAAAAGCTGCTATCTGGAGCCAAAAAGGGTTATTCGGCTGTTCCCATAGGAGAACCCTTTGAAGAACCCTTTAAGGTTACAGGTAAACCAATAGACACACCACCTTCAGTACTGACTCTCAAGTGGAGGGTTCTAAACCATTAGATACACCACCTTCAGGACTGACTCTCAAGTGGAGGGTTCTAAACCATTAGATACACCACTTTCAGTACTGACTCTCAAGTGGAGGGTTCTAAACCATTAGATACACCACCTTCAGGACTGACTCTCAAGTGGAGGGTTCTAAACCATTAGATACACCACCTTCAGGACTGACTCTCAAGTGGAGGGTTCTAAACCATTAGATACACCACCTTCAGTACTGACTCTCAAGTGGAGGGTTCTAAACCATTAGATACACCACCTTCAGGACTGACTCTCAAGTGGAGGGTTCTAAACCATTAGATACACCACCTTCAGTACTGACTCTCAAGTGGAGGGTTCTAAATGAGTCACATGAATCCCAATATTCAGCCCTATTCCATGAACTGGATACATGTCTAACCTCAATTAGATTTTCTACTGTACTCTACTCTACTCTACCGTACTCTACTTTAACCCCTTATGTTTCATCCAGCTTTTCCTGGACACGGAATGGGACGCATTTTGACGTGGAGAAGGACTCTAAGGTGTTGATGAAGCCGAGCTCAGGGACGCTGGTCATAGACATCAGTGGGGAGAAGGCTGAGGCCTACGAGGGGGTCTACCAGTGTACCGCACGCAACGAGCGCGGGACAGCTGTTTCCAACAACATCATCATCAGACAGTCCAGTAAGGACTGTTACTTCCAACTGTCACTGAGCCTGTCTTTACCCTGAACCTGTCTTTACCCTGAACCTGTTGTTACCCTGAGCCTGTCTTTACCCTGAGCCTCTTTACACTGAGCCTGTCTTTAACCTGAGCCTGTCTTTACCCTGAGCCTGTTGTTACTCTGAGCCTGTCTTTACCCTGAACCTGTCTTTACCCTGAGCCTGTCTTTAACCTGAGCCTCTTTACACTGAGCCTGTCTTTAACCTGAGCCTGTCTTTACCCTGAGCCTGTTGTTACTCTGAGCCTGTCTTTACCCTGAGCCTGTTGTTAACCTGAGCCTGTCTTTACCCTGAGCATGTCTTTACCCTGAGCCTGTCTTTACCCTGAGCCTGTTGTTAACCTGAGCCTGTCTTTACCCTGAGCATGTCTTTACCCTGAGCCTGTTGTTAACCTGAGCCTGTCTTTACCCTGAGCATGTCTTTACCCTGAGCCTGTCTTTACCCTGAGCCTGTCTTTACCCTGAGCCTGTCTTTAACCTGAGCCTCTTTACACTGAGCCTGTCTTTACCCTGAGCCTGTCTTTACCCTGAGCCTGTTATTACCCTGAGCCTGTTGTTACCCTGAGCCTATCTTTATTCCGAGCCTATCTTTAACCTGAGCCTGTCTTTAACCTGAGCCTGTCTTTAACCTGAGCATATCTTTAACCTGAGCATATCTTCAACCTGAGCCTGTCTTTACCCTGAGCCTGTCTTTAACCTGAGCCTGTCTTTAACCTGAGCCTGTATTTAACCTGAGCCAACTATAGTACAACTATTTTACCCTGGGATTCTAGTCATAACAAACACTTCTTCACTTTGTAAACTCTCCCTGAAGGGATGATGAATCTGTATTGAACAAGTATTATAATCAGCAGATCTTTACAGATTAGAGTTAACCATTCTGATATTTTAAAGACATAACTCCCTGCATTACATTTCAAACAGGGCCCCTCCCTCCCTGCAGTACATTTTAAACAGTGCCCCTCCCTCCCTGCAGTACATTTTAAACAGGGCCCCTCCCTCCCTGCAGTACATTTTAAACAGGGCCCATCCCTCCCTGCAGTACATTTTAAACAGGGACCCTACCTCCCTGCAGTACATTTTAAACATGGCCCCTACCTCCCTGCAGTACATTTTAAACAGGGCCCCTCCCTCCCTGCAGTACATTTTAAACAGGGCCCCTCCCTCCCTGCAGTACATTTTAAACAGGGCCCCTACCTCCCTGCAGTACATTTTAAACATGGCCCCTACCTCCCTGCAGTACATTTTAAACAGGGCCCCTCCCTCCCTGCAGTACATTTTAAACAGGGCCCCTCCCTCCCTGCAATATATTTTAAACAGGGCCCCTACCTCCCTGCAGTACATTTTAAACATGGCCCCTACCTCCCTGCGGTACATTTTAAACAGGGCCCCTCCCTCCCTGCAATACATTTTAAACAGGGCCCCTCCCTCCCTGCAGTACATTTTAAACAGGGCCCCTCCCTCCCTGCAGTACATTTTAAACAGGGTCCCTCCCTCCCCACAGTACATTTTAAACAGGGCCCCTCCCTCCCTGTAGTACATTTTAAACAGGGCCCCTCCCTCCCTGTAGTACATTTTAAACAGGGCCCCTACCTCACGGCTGTCTGTATGATGTGTGTTTGTGTGACACAGGGTCCCCCTTGTGGTCGAAGGAGAGGAACGAGGCAATCATGGTGCAGGTGGGGGTGTCTCTGGTCCTGCGGTGCCGACCCCCTGCAGGCCTGCCTCCTCCTATTATCTTCTGGATGGACAACAGTAAGTCTTCATGGGGTTTCATACGTTTATATATCACTGTTGTTTGTTGATTACATCAAGACAGTATGCTGTAAAGCCCAATTTTAGAAGTCTTATTGGTCGGACTGTGCAATACAATGTGTTTAGAGTTTATATAGAGGTTGTTTTTGGTTGTCAGCAAGCATAAATATTTAGTGTAATTGTATACAACCACCATGTGTAACATATTCATGTTTCCCCCCCCCCCTCCAGACTTCCAGCGCCTACCTCAGAACACACGTGTGTCCCAGGCGTTAAACGGGGACCTGTACTTCTCTAACGTCCTATTGGATGACACCAGGAACGACTACATCTGTTATGCCCGCTTCCCCCACACACAGACCATTCAGCAGAAACAACCCATCACTGTCAAAGTCCTGGACAGTAAGTGTCCATCCCACTCAGCACAGAGACTTTTAACCAGTCTCAGTGGGTTCCTAACCCTTAGATGTTTGCTGATCTGTAAGTTGGAAGCAATAAGGTGGAAGCTCCACCATTACACTGCTTATACCTATCAATACCCTTCAGATCAGCAAACAAGGGTTAGGGCCAAGGCAAAGGGAGCAAATTTGGGCAAGACGGTCTATGTCCTGGGCTGTCCCTGGGTTGTCTGGTTCTATCTGTGGTCTTAGTGGAAACCATGACATTCATTGTCATTGTATGTTTACATGTTTCTGTGCATCTCCACATTACCTTGTTTTGCAATATTTTAATATTGTGATCATTTTCTAGAGTATTTTTGTAATACTCACATCATTTGAATGTGTGATGCATTTTTTAAAACTGTCCTTTCATGTTGCTGTTGTTCGATGATCTCCCTTTCTCTGAACTGAATCTCCCCCATGGTTGTTCCCCTGTAGATGTCTAAGTAGTACTGCATGCTTCTGATACTTCTGATTGATTTTTACAGTGGATGCAATCAATGAAACTGTGGCAGCTATGTACAATTATACGAACGATTTATTTGTTGGTGAGTGCTGGTTTACCCCCTTACCCCAAAGTGAACCCAGCCCCATCCCAACTCCTCCTTTTAGTCTAACCTCACCTGAAATATACCTGACCCACCTGACTCCAACACCTGTTGTATAACCTACCTGGAATATACCTGACCCACCTGACTCCAACACCTGTTGTATAACCTACCTGGAATATACCTGACCCACCTGACTCTAACACCTGTTGTATAACCTACCTGGAATATACCTGACCCACCTGACTCCAACACCTGTTGCATAACCTACCTGGAATATACCTGACCCACCTGACTCCAACAACCTGTTGTATAACCTACCTGGAATATACCTGACCTGATAATCTACTCCCAACCTCCTCCTGTGTGACTAAATTAACATTTATAACATAATATTACAAAATAACATCAAACAATGTTAATTAAATTCCATAACTAAACCCTCTCCCTTTACGCTGTACTTTGTTAGCTTAGCATACCTTCTCACTTTGAAAACCAAATGTCTAAATGAAAGGTGGATTAATTTATAGAAAACCAATCAGGAAAAAGCAACCAATCAAATCCCTTTTCTTTACTGTAATGGATGTTCCTTTCTTTGGCTGGATATTCCTTCCAAAGCAATGGACATTAATCTACTAATGTTAACCATAGGCTGAGCATTAGCTTAGCATTATTCATAGTAAAAGGTATGCTCCTCCTAGTTTCAATTCAACACGTAACCCAATAGTTAGATGATGAAATCCAATGTGAAGCAAACAGCATATAGGACTAGTTTGATGAAACTCTTGCCTGACCCATAGGCAGTATTTACTCCCTCTTCTAGATCTTTCCATGTTATTTTAATGTAAGTCTCCGACCCTGAAAAAGGCATGCATGGAAAGATCATTAAACTCAATCTGTGTTCTGTCCATCAAATCAGCGGTTCACGTCAATGTGTTGTATACAGCACATTCCCCCCAGCTCTTCTCACTCAATCTAGTCTAATTATAAATTTACCCGGAAGAGATTTTCCAAGACCTTTCAGTAAGGGATTGCTTATGGCTGAAAATGTCAGAATCATAGCAACCGTAGCTAGCTTATGGCTAAAATCTGTCATATGATTATATCGAGGAAGGATACTAAGGGTGATGTGGTGGAAGGAAGCTCTAGGGGCAGTGAGAGATCCCTTGGTTGTCTTGGCAACGGATTGACGAAGGACGACCTGTCTCTCCAGGTGTTCTGTGTTTACTTTAGACCAGTGGCCATACTGTATATAGTGCACTATGCTGAATAGGGTGCTGTTTGGGAAGCAGCCTCTGATAGGGCCAACGTAGGGCCTGCCTGGCTACAGTTAAGTCATTATATATCCACTATCACAGTCCATAACAGCACGTGATATTACTACTATCCTTTAATAGTCTATATGTCGCTGGTGCTGGACTACTGGCTCTACGAACTGAACGGTCACAGCTAGCTACAGACAGTTATACCCTTTCCAATCCAGCAACTATGGTGGATATGTACCCACTACCCAGGTCAGGGAAGTACTACTCAGCTTGTCTCAGCTCGGCTTGGCTCAGTAGTGTGAACAGGGTATAAGAAACGTGTGGTTCTGGTGCTGAGATGGTTGTTTGCTGTCCTGTTCTCCAGACAGTCCATCGGGGGAGCGGCGACCCAGCTTCATGGCTCCTCTTGGGAAGAGCAGCACCCAGATGGCCCTGAGAGGAGGGGTTCTGGAGCTGGAGTGTATCGCTGAAGGACTGTAAGTACACCCACAACACTGCTTGAACAACACTGTTGTGCACAAGGTTTTGACTTCTGTTTTTGCACAAGGGCAGGTTGGTTTGTTTAGTCTTTGTATCTGACTGTTTCTGCATTCAGCAATACTACAAAACCAGGCTGGTTACCTAGACAACAGTTGACTAGCTGTCTGTCTGTTCTTTTTGGGAGATGACAATACACAGATATTGGTAAATTATTTCTTTTTTGTTGTTGTTTTTGCTAGCCCGACTCCGGAGGTGTCCTGGTATAAGGAGAGTGGCGACCTTCCTAGCAGCCGGATGTCCTTCCACAACTTCCAGAAGACGTTGAAGATCGCAGACGTGATGGAGGCGGACGCTGGGGACTACCGCTGCACTGCCAAGAACAGCCTAGGCTCCGCCCACCACATCATCAAAGTCAACGTCAAAGGTCTGTGACACAACGCAGAGTTAGGACTAGATGAAATATGTGGAGAAATGTTCCTGACACTGGTACCTTTACAGTGTTACCGTAACAGAAATGTTCCTGACACTAGTACCTTTACAGTGTTACCGTAACAGAAATGTTCCTGACACTAGTACCTTTACAGTGTTACCGTAACAGAAATGTTCCTGACACTAGTACCTTTACAGTGTTACCGTAACAGAAATGTTCCTGACACTAGTACCTTTACAGTGTTACCGTAACAGAAATGTTCCTGACACTAGTACCTTTACAGTGTTACCGTAACAGAAATGTTCCTGACACTAGTACCTTTACAGTGTTACCGTAACAGAAATGTTCCTGACACTAGTACCTTTACAGTGTTACCGTAACAGAAATGTTCCTGACACTAGTACCTTTACAGTGTTACCGTAACAGAAATGTTCCTGACACTGGTACCTTTACAGTGTGACCGTAACAGAAATGTTCCTAATACTAGTACCTTTACAGTGTTACCGTAACAGAAATGTTCCTGACACTGGTACCTTTACAGTGTTACCGTAACAGAAATGTTCCTGACACTGGTACCTTTACAGTGTTACCGTAACAGAAATGTTCCTGACACTAGTACCTTTACAGTGTTACCGTAACAGAAATGTTCCTGACACTAGTACCTTTACAGTGTTACCGTAACAGAAATGTTCCTGACACTGGTACCTTTACAGTGTTACCGTAACGTTCATAAACCATAGCTATTGATGTTCTTCGGCAGTGTTTGGTTGGATTTGAAAAGGTGTATTCTACAAGAAGGCCTATTTTGGATTTCAAGCCATTTCTGGTTGCTTAGGGAATTTCTGGCATGCAGATTAGGTCTGTCCCTCTCTCTCTCTCTTTCTCTGACTAACTTCCACCCCTCCCCCTCAGCGGCTCCATTCTGGATCAGTGCCCCCAGGAACCTGATACTGGCCCCCATGGAGACGGGCATCCTCACCTGCAGGGTCAATGGAGACCCCAAGCCCAAAATCACATGGTCCGTCAACGGAGTCCCCATCGAAAGTGAGTCTAGTCCACTTCCACCCTAGCCTGCGGCTCAACGGAACGAATCCTAACTGGAGAAATGCACACTAAAGCTTACATTTACATTTGAGTAATTTAGCAAACACTCTTATCCAGAGCGATTTATAGTCAGTGTGTTTCACAGTAGGTAGAACAGCAACAGAGCTCAGATACTTTTGCAGAAATCATTCATTGATGTCAATGAGAGATTTGCACGAAACATGGTGATGCACGCAAGTAGAGTATCCTATCTCAAGTTAGGATTCGTCCCCTATGTGACCAGAGCACACATCTATACGGTTTCATCTCTCTGTTGAGTATGAACATCCAGATGTGCAGGAGGAAGAGTGAACAGAGGATTGAATGTGTGACATACTTGTATATCCAGCCTGTGATCCCTTGATAGACTCTCCGAAGGACGTGAGTCGGAAGGTGGAGGACGACACAGTGATTCTGAGCGACGTCCAGACCGGCTCCAGCGCTGTCTACCAGTGCAACGCCTCCAATGAGTTTGGCTACCTGCTGGCTAATGCTTTTGTCAATGTGCTTGGTGAGTTACTGGAAACACAACCATTGAATCTGCCTTTTAGAATCAGGATATTGAGTCAATAAACAAAAAACAACTCTGAACTCTTGAGCTTTATAACTCTTGAACATTGTTTTGGCCAATGAGAGCATTTTGTGTTCGCTGCGTCATTCTCATGTCAAGGTATGGTATAGTAATCATTATCAATATTATTTGTTTCTGTTTTCAGCCGAAGCACCAAGGGTGCTGACTCCCCCCAACAACGTGTACCAGGTCATCACCAACAATCCTGCTTTACTGGACTGTGCCTCGTTCGGCTCACCCATACCAACCATCACATGGTTAGTCCATCAGACTCTAAGCATCGCAAGCCAGTCAGCCAGACTCTAGTCTCATAAGCCAGTTAGCCAGAGTCTCACAAGCCAGTCAGCCAGAGTCTAGTCTCATAAGCCAGTCAGCCAGAGTCTCGCAAGCCAGTCAGCCAGACTCTAAGTCTCCCATCTTGTTTGTAAAGTAGGTACAGTACATATCCAGTGGTTGCCCAGTAGCTTTTCCATGCTCTCAAAAACCTTTCTCACAAGAGACACCACGTAGGGATGTTGTAAAGGGCACTCTGTTAACACCACTCTGTTAACACCACTGCACTTCCTAATGGAGAACACTGAGGCTAGTGTGATCGTGAACAGAGGGCTGCTAATGAATATGACACAGTGTCCAGTAAAGTCCTACAGTCACAAACTGTTCTACATTATCTTCTCATAAGGAACTGAGCTGATGAAGTCTCACAGGGTCCTAGTGTTCTAGTGTGTTTCCTCTGATGAAGTCTCACAGGGTCCTAGTGTTCTAATGTGTTTCCTCTGCAGGTTTAAGGACAGCCAGACCAGTATCCTGAATAGAGACCCATATATGATCCATAATAACGGTACCTTAGAGATCAACGTAGCCCAGCCCCTGAACAGTGGCAAGTACACCTGTATAGCCTCCAACAACCTGGGAACCAAGGAGAACCATGTCTACCTAGAAGTCAAAGGTCAGACAAGCCTGCTCATAACCTGATTATAATGCTTTATGAATGTATTTATAGACACTTATAATGCATTATGAATGTAGTTATAGATGTTATAATCATTATGAATGTAGTTATAGATGTTATAATGCATTATGAATGTAGTTATATATGTTATAATGCTTTATGAATGTAGTTATAGATGTTTATGACCATCTATTATCACCTATGGCTATTTTGTGCATTATTGTTTATTATGCACATAGCTCATAAGGCGTCATGAATGCACTTATAATGCATTATGAATGTAGTTATAGACACTTATAATGCATTATGAATGTAGTTATATACACTTAGAATGCATTATGAATGTAGTTATATACACTTATAATGCATTATGAATGTAGTTATATACACTTATAATGCATTATGAATGTAGTTATAGACACTTATGATGCATTATGCCTGTAGTTATAGACACTTATAATGCATTATGAATGTCTTTATAGACACTTATAATGTATTATGAATGTATTTATAGACACTTATAATGCATTATGAATGTAGTTATAGATGTTATAATCCATTATGAATGTAGTTATAGATGTTATGATCCATTATGAATGTAGTTATAGATGTTATAATGCATTATGAATGTAGTTATAGATGTTATAATCCATTATGAATGTAGTTATAAATGTTATAATCCATTATGAATGTAGTTATATATGTTATGATCCATTATGAATGTAGTTATATACACTTATAATGCATTATGAATGTAGTTATATACACTTATAATGCATTATGAATGTAGTTATAGACACCTATGATGCATTATGCCTGTCGTTATAGACACTTATAATGCATTATGAATGTCTTTATAGACACTTATAATGTATTATGAATGTATTTATAGACACTTATAATGCATTATGAATGTAGTTATAGATGTTATAATCCATTATGAATGTAGTTATAGATGTTATGATCCATTATGCATGTAGTTATAGACACTTATAATGCATTATGAATGTAGTTATATACACTTATAATGCATTATGAATGTAGTTATAGACACTTATGATGCATTATGCCTGTAGTTATAGACACTTATAATGCATTATGAATGTCTTTATAGACACTTATAATGTATTATGAATGTATTTATAGACACTTATAATGCATTATGAATGTAGTTATAGATGTTATAATCCATTATGAATGTAGTTATAGATGTTATGATCCATTATGAATGTAGTTATAGATGTTATAATGCATTATGAATGTAGTTATAGATGTTATAATCCATTATGAATGTAGTTATAAATGTTATAATCCATTATGAATGTAGTTATAGATGTTATAATCCATTATGAATGTAGTTATAGATGTTATAATGCATCATGAATGTAGTTATATATGTTATAATGCTTTATGAATGTAGTTATAGATGTTTATGACCATCTATTATCACCTATGGCTATTTTGTGCATTATTGTTTATTATGCACATAGCTCATAAGGCGTCATGAATGCACTTATAATGCATTATGAATGTAGTTATAGACACTTATAATGCATTATGAATGTAGTTATATACACTTATAATGCATTATGAATGTAGTTATATACACTTATAATGCATTATGAATGTAGTTATAGACACTTATGATGCATTATGCCTGTAGTTATAGACACTTATAATGCATTATGAATGTCTTTATAGACACTTATAATGCATTATGAATGTAGTTATAGATGTTATAATCCATTATGAATGTAGTTATAGATGTTATGATCCATTATGAATGTAGTTATAGATGTTATAATGCATTATGAATGTAGTTATAGATGTTATAATCCATTATGAATGTAGTTATAAATGTTATAATCCATTATGAATGTAGTTATATATGTTATGATCCATTATGAATGTAGTTATATATGTTATAATGCATTATGAATGTAGTTATATATGTTATGATCCATTATGAATGTAGTTATATATGTTATAATGCATTATGAATGTAGTTATAGATGTTATAATCCATTATGAATGTATTTATAGATGTTATAATGCATCATGAATGTAGTTATATATGTTATAATGCTTTATGAATGTAGTTATAGATGTTTATGACCATCTATTATCACCTATGGCTATTTTGTGCATTATTGCTTATTATGCACATAGCTCATAAGGCGTCATGAATGCACTTATAATGCATTATGAATGTAGTTATAGACACTTATAATGCATTACGAATGTAGTTATATACACTTATAATGCATTATGAATGTCTTTATAGACACTTATAATGCATTATGAATGTAGTTATAGATGTTATAATCCATTATGAATGTAGTTATAGATGTTATGATCCATTATGAATGTAGTTATAGATGTTATAATGCATTATGAATGTAGTTATAGATGTTATAATCCATTATGAATGTAGTTATAAATGTTATAATCCATTATGAATGTAGTTATATATGTTATGATCCATTATGAATGTAGTTATATATGTTATAATGCATTATGAATGTAGTTATAGATGTTATAATCCATTATGAATGTAGTTATAGATGTTATAATGCATCATGAATGTAGTTATAGATGTTATAATCCATTATGAATTTAGTTATATATGTTATGATCCATTATTAATGTAGTTATAGATGTTGTAATGCATTATAAATGTAGTTATAGATGTTATAATGCATTATGAAGAGGGTATTCATAGGAAGTGTAACCATATGTGTGTATTTTCCTCCAGAGCCGACGAGGATCCTGGCCCAGCCAGAGTACATGGTGGTCCAGAGGAACAGGAAGGCAGTGTTTGAGTGTAAAGTAAAACACGACCCCACCCTCATCCCCACCATGACCTGGCTCAAAGACAACGGAGAGCTGCCTGACGACGAGAGGTACTGGAGACCATCTCCTCTATACACATGTTCTCTTTACAGACATGGGTCTGCTATAGGCCAGTGGTGGTCAACCCTCCTCCAGGAGAGATACCTCCATGATCCTCCATGATTCTGACACACCTCATTCTACTAATCAAACTGCTCCTCAGGCCCTTTATTAGCTGCATTAGGTGTGTTATAGCAGGGCTGGAGCAAAAGCCTGAAAAAAAAGAAGTATTTTAGTAAATGTATGGTTGGATGTTACTGTAAGCAGGATTGTCTGACTGTGTGTGGTGGTGTTTTGTTAGGTTCGTGGTGGACACTGACAGTCTGACCATCAAAGACGTGACAGAGGAGGACGAGGGAACCTACACCTGTGTCATGAACACCACCCTGGACCAGGACTCAGCTAGCGCCATGCTCACTGTCGTTGGTGGGTTTACCATTATACTTCACATGATGTTTACCTAACTTATCTTAGGAAATAAAACACATTCTATCATTTCCTTGTTATCTATATTCTATCTCCTTTACTTACCCTTATGACAAAGGATGTGTTTAGTCTCTGTGGTAGACAAGCTTGTTCTGAATAGTCTGCTAACATCTTTATTTACATACTTTGTAGTCTGATCCAACGCTCACATACAGTTGCAATACTAGAGTGTTGTAATATTGATGATTGACTATAGTAACAGTAGTATTTCATAACCAATACTAGTGTTGTAATACTGATGATTGACTATAGTAACAGTAGTATTTCATAACCAATACTAGTGTTGTAATACTGATGATTGACTATAGTAACAGTAGTATTTCATAACCAATACTAGTGTTGTAATACTGATGATTGACTATAGTAACAGTAGTATTTCATAACCAATACTAGAGTGTTGTAATATTGATGATTGACTATAGTAACAGTAGTATTTCATAACCAATACCAGTGTTGTAATACTGATGATTGACTATAGTAACAGTAGTATTTCATAACCAATACTAGTGTTGTAATACTGATGATTGACTATAGTAACAGTAGTATTTCATAACCAGTACTAGTGTTGTAATACTGATGATTGACTATAGTAACAGTAGTATTTCATAACCAATACTAGTGTTGTAATGCTGATTATTGACTATAGTAACAGTAGTATTTCATAACCAATACTAGAGTTTTGTAATACTGATGATTGACAATAGTAACAGTACTATTTCATAACCAATACTAGTGTTGTAATACTGATGTTTGACTATAGTATCATTAGTATTTAATAACCAATACTAGTGTTGTAATACTGATGATTGACTATAGTAACAGTAGTATTTCATAACCAATACTAGTGTTGTAATACTGATGTTTGACTATAGTAACAGTAGTATTTCATAACCAATACTAGTGTTGTAATACTGATGATTGACTATAGTAACAGTAGTATTTCATAACCAATACTAGTGTTGTAATACTGATGATTGACTATAGTAACAGTAGTATTTCATAACCAATACTAGAGTGTTGTAATACTGATGATTGACTATAGTAACAGTAGTATTTCATAACCAATACTAGTGTTGTAATACTGATGATTGACTATAGTAACAGTAGTATTTCATAACCAATACTAGAGTGTTGTAATACTGATGATTGACTATAGTAACAGTAGTATTTCATAACCAATACTAGTGTTGTAATACTGATGATTGACTATAGTAACAGTAGTATTTCATAACCAATACTAGTGTTGTAATACTGATGATTGACTATAGTAACAGTAGTATTTCATAACCAATACTAGAGTGTTGTAATACTGATGATTGACTATAGTAACAGTAGTATTTCATAACCAATACTAGAATGTTGTAATATTGATGATTGTCTATAGTAACAGTAGTATTTCATAACCAATACTAGTGCTGTAATACTGATGATTGACTATAGTAACAGTAGTATTTCATAACCAATACTAGTGTTGTAATACTGATGATTGACTATAGTAACAGTAGTATTTCATAACCAATACTAGTGTTGTAATACTGATGATTGACTATAGTAACAGTAGTATTTCATAACCAATACTAGTGTTGTAATACTGATGATTGACTATAGTAACAGTAGTATTTCATAACCAATACTAGTGTTGTAATACTGATGATTGACTATAGTAACAGTAGTATTTCATAACCAATACTAGTGTTGTAATACTGATGATTGACTATAGTAACAGTAGTATTTCATAACCAATACTAGTGTTGTAATACTGATGATTGACTATAGTAACAGTAGTATTTCATAACCAATACTAGTGTTGTAATACTGATGATTGACTATAGTAACAGTAGTATTTCATAACCTTACTGTTGCTGTGTAGTCTTATTCTCCCTCTCTCTCAGACCAATGTTGTGTCACTAACCTCTAACTCCTACCTTACGCCTGCCCTCGCTCTCTCAGAGGCTACTCCAACTCCTGCTATTGTCTACGGTAAACAACGCTGGCACTTTTGGCCGTATTAGCATTCCCACACCATCACCATCGTCATCATTCCTCATCCACTCCTCTCCCTCGGTCCTGAGTGTGTGAGAGCTGACCCTCACCCTTACTGTAACAGTCCTGAGTGTGTGAGAGCTGACCCTCACCCTTACTGTAACAGTCCTGAGTGTGTGAGAGCTGACCCTCACCCTTACTGTAACAGTCCTGAGTGTGTGAGAGCTGACCCTCACCCTTACTGTAATAGTCCTGAGTGTGAGAGCTGACCCTCACCCTTACTGTAACAGTCCTGAGTGTGTGAGAGCTGACCCTCACCCTTACTGTAACAGTCCTGAGTGTGTGAGAGCTGACCCTCACCCTTACTGTAATAGTCCTGAGTGTGTGAGAGCTGACCCTCACCCTTACTGTAACAGTCCTGAGTGTGTGAGAGCTGACCCTCACCCTTACTGTAACAGTCCTGAGTGTGTGAGAGCTGACCCTCACCCTTACTGTAACAGTCCTGAGTGTGTGAGAGCTGACCCTCACCCTTACTGTAACAGTCCTGACCGTTTTGTTAGCATGCTATGGCTCTGTTGTGATGCTCCTGCAGTGGCACATTGACAGACCGTGACCAGAGGGAACCAGTCTGTGTGTGTTTGAAGTGTCTGGTGTATCATTAGATTTATTCAGTAGTGTGATTATTATTATTATTAGTTCCTATGTCTGACTACTGTGTTTTGGGTTGGAGTTGTATCCTGCTCATTTTAGACTCGCGCTCAGTTAATCAGTTTATCAAACAAGGCATGCTGACTCCCACCACCCAAAGCATCAAGTGACCTTGTTGTTGTAGTGAGTGGTACTGACACCATGTTTTCCTCTCCAGAGGAACCGGACCCTCCTACAGACCTGGAGCTGACTGACCAGAGAGATAGGAGCGTCCAGCTCACCTGGATACCTGGAGACGAACACAACAGCCCTACACAGAGTACTGTATTATAATGAACACAACAGCCCTACACAGAGTACTGTATTATAATGAACACAACAGCCCTACACAGAGTACTGTATTATAATGAACACAGCAGCCCTACACAGAGTACTGTATTATAATGAACACAACAGCCCTACACAGAGTACTGTATTATAATGAACACAACAGCCCTACACAGAGTACTGTATTATAATGAACACAACAGCCCTACACAGAGTACTGTATTATAATGAACACAACAGCCCTACACAGAGTACTGTATTATAATGAACACAACAGCCCTACACAGAGTACTGTATTATAATGAACACAACAGGGTCACTACCAACAGGGTCAACAGGGTCACTACCAACCCAAGATCCTCCTTCGTGTTCTAACCCCTCCTCCATGTTCTAACCCCTCCTCCATGTTGTCTCCCCTCCCAGAGTTCCTGGTCCAGTATGAGGATCTGCTCCACCAGGCTGGGGTGTGGCACAACCTGACAGAGGTGGAGGGCACCAAGACCACGGCCCACCTGGACCTGTCCCCCTACGTCTACTACTCCTTCAGGGTGCTGGCCATGAACCATGTGGGCCACAGCCAGCCCAGCCAGCCCTCCAGGCAGTACAGGACCAACCCTGCAGGTAAAACTATACTGTGGATCTTAGTTTATTAAACCATGTGGGCCACAGCCAGCCCAGCCAACCCTCCAGGCAGTACAGGACCAACCCTGCAGGTAAAACTATACTGTGGATCTTAGTTTATTGTCAAAGAAATGCAAATGGTCTGTTCTAAAACTGTAGAAGTGTTAGAGGTAGGGATGACTAGTGTTGAAGAGTAGGTTGGTCAGAAGTGTTAGGGTGAGAGGTAGGGATGGCTATAGAGTAAGATGGTCAGAAGTGTTAGAGTGAGAGGTAGGGATGGCTATAGAGTAAGATGGTGTGATGTACACTGTAGAGAAGAGGTTTGGTCTGATCTGTGATCTGTTTGTGACTCTGTTAGCTCCAGCTGAGAATCCAACAGATGTCCAAGGTGTTGGAACTGAACATAATAACTTAGTCATCTCATGGAAGGTAAGATATGCTCCATCTAAAGTATAATCAGTATCATTAGTCCTAATTCAGCAGCCTGCAGTGGATCAGTTTGAGTATTCCTGACCCTATTCATGGTGTCACCATATCACTATAATCCCAGTGATTCCAAGACCCCTCTTCCCCTCTTCCCCTCTAATCTCTCTCCCATAGGAGCTGACAGGCCTCCAGTCCAACGGGCCAGGACTACAGTACAAGGTGAACTGGAGACAGAAGGTTGTGGAGGAGGACTGGTCTTCTGAGACCGTGGCAAATGCCTCCAAGTATGTGGTGTCAGGCACGCCCACTTTCGTACCCTACGAGGTCAAAGTTCAGGCGGTGAACGACTATGGAAACGGACCAGCGCCTGAGACAGTGGTGGGATACTCTGGAGAGGACGGTGAGTATTGTATTGTGTGTGTGTGTGTGTGTTTGTGTATGTGTCTGTGTGTGTGTGTGTGTTTGTGTGTAGAGAGGACTGTGAGTACTACTACTGTACATGAGGAGGTTGTGAATGGAGAGAGCAATGGTCTTTTTCAGAGCCATGCATCACTACCTAGAGTATGTGGACAACTACAAATATCTAGGTGTCTGGTTAGACTGTAAACTCTCCTTCCAGACTCACATTAAGAATCTCCAATCCAAAGTTAAATCTAGAATCGGTTTCCTATTTCGCAACAAAGCCTCCTTCACTCATGCTGCCAAACATGCCCTCGTAAAACTGACTATCCTACCGATCCTTGACTTCGGCGATGTCATTTACAAAATAGCCTCCAACACTCTACTCAGCAAATTGGATGTAGTCTATCACAGTGCCATCCGTTTTGTCTCCAAAGCCCCATATAATACCCACCACTGTGACCTGTACGCTCTTGTTGGCTGGTCCTCACTACATATTCGTCGCCAAACCCACTGGCTCCAGGCCATCTATAAATCACTGCTAGGCAAATCCCCGCCTTATCTTAGCTCATTGGTCACCATAGCAACACCCACCCGTAGTCTGCGCTCCAGCGGGTATATCTCACTGGTCATCCCCAAAGCCAACACCTCCTTTGGCCGCAATTCCTTCCAGTTCTCTGCTGCAAATGACTGGAACAAATTGCAAAAATCTCTGAAGCTGGAGACACTTATCTCCCTCACTAACTTTAAGCATCAGTTGTCAGAACACCTTACCGATCACTGCACCTGTACACAGCCCATCTGAAATTAGCCCGCCCAACTACCTCATCCCTATATTGTTATTTATTTTGCTCATTTGTACCCCAGTATCTCTATTTGCACATCATCTCTTGCACATCTATCATTCCAGTGTTAATACTAATTGTAATTATTTTGCACTATAGCCTATTTTATTGCCTTACCTCCATAACTTGCTAAATTTGCACACTGTATATTATATGTATTTCTGTTGTATTTTTGACTTTGTTTTGTTTTACCCCATATGTAACTCTGTGTTGTTGTTTTTATCGCACTGCTTTGCTTTATCTTGGCCAGGTCGCAGTTGTAAATGAGAACTTGTTCTCAACTGGTTTACCTGGTTAAATAAAGGTGAAATAAAATAAAAAATAAAAATTATCAGAGCCCAACTGAAACTGTCACCATAAGTTCCAATAACTTCCTGCTCCCCTTCATTTCTAGTTAGAATGCAAATTAGAATGACGTTGTCATGAAACAATTGATGCCAGTATGGAGTATAGTCTGTTGAACTCTTTGTCTGTCACTCAGTGCCCATGTCAGCCCCAGAGAGTGTCCAGGTGCTGGTTCAGAACGGGACGCTAGCAGAGGTTCACTGGGAGCCTGTCCTCACCCCCATGGTCAGAGGAGGACTACAGGGTTACAAGGTGCTGTACACAGAAACCAGGGATCCCTCACAATGTGGACAAATGTTTATTATCACTACAATATATTGATAGTTGAAATACATACGTAGCAGTTAGTGGCAAAGTTAAGATGGCAAAATTCTGGTGTGTTTGCCAAAATGCCCATGTTTTCCTGCAATCAGGAGGGGATGAGCAGGAAATCTGACAATCATCGAACCAGGAAAAACCTGGTAATTTTGTGAAAGTGACCAGAATGTTTGTGTGATGTTTGTGATGTGTGATGTGTGATGTGTGATGTGTGATGTGTGATGTGTGATGTGTGATGTGTGATGTGTGATGTGTGTGTGTGTGTGTGTGTGTGTGTGTGTGTGTGTGTGTGTGTGTGTGTGTGTGTGTGTGTGTGTGTGTGTGTGTGTGTGTGTGTGGTCCTGCAGGTGACCTACTGGCGTGAACGTAGCCTCCACCAGGCAGAGGGACAGCAGGGGGAGCAGCAGGTGTTGGCCTTCAGTGGGAACAGGAGTGAGGGCAGACTACCAGGCCTCCAACCATACAGCCTCTACACACTCAACATCAGGGTGGTCAACGGCAAGGGAGAGGGGCCCCCCAGCCCCAACCAGAACTTTGAGACCCCAGAGGGAAGTAAGGGTCATCATTCAGACTCCTAATGTTATTGGATAGATTCTCTGTGTGTAATCCGTATACCAAAGGAGGCTGGTGAGGGGAGGATGGATCATATTAATGAATGGAATGGAGTGAATGGAATGGTATCAAACATATGAAAACCAGGCGTTTGATGTGTTTGAGACCATTCCATTTACTCCGCTCCAGCCATTACCATGAGCCCGTCCTCCCCATTTAAAGTGCCACCAGCCACCACTACTGTGTACATTTAGTCATGCATTGTGCTATACTGTAGGAAGTGGCTCACTATGGGCTTGAAACAAGGCTGATAAAAGGTCAGTACTTGTTCACATTCCATATCAGGTTAGAATGGTTTTGTCTGTACGTTACTATATGGTTTTGTGCCTATGAATGATGTTTTTCTTTAGTTAATAAGTAATGTTTTATAATTGCATCCATACATTATGTCATTGTATTCCTGTGTTTGTCTGTGTGTGTTTAGTCCCCGGTCCTCCTTCCTTCCTGCGTATAAAGAACCCCAACATGGACTCTTTGACGCTGGAGTGGGGTCCTCCACAGGACAACAATGGCCGTCTCACCGGATACACACTGAAATACCAGCCAGGTAAGTGGCTGACCCTAGCTTCTACCCCTATGGGTGTGTATGTGTGTGTGCCTCAGTGTGATTGGGTTCAAATCAAAAGAAGCGTTTCAATATCTTTATCTTTATGGATCTCTCTCTCTCTCTCTCTCTCTCTCTCTCTCTCTCTCTCTCTCTCTCTCTCTCTCTCTCTCTCTCTCTCTCTCTCTCTCTCTCTCTCTCTCATCTCTCTCTCTCTCTCTCTCTCTCTCTCTCTCTCTCTCTCTCTCTCTCTCTCTCTCTCTCTCTCTCTCTCTCTCTCTCTCTCTCTCTCTCTCTCTCTCTCTCTCTCTCTCTCTCTCTCTCTCTCTCTCTCTCTCTCTCTCTCTCTCTCTCTCTCTCTCTCTCTCTCTCTCTCTCTCTCTCTCCCCCTCCTCCTCCACTCTCTCTCTCAGTCAACAACTCCAATGAGCTTGGTCCCATGGAGGAGATGACGTTCCCAGCCAATGAGACCACCATAACCCTGGCCAACCTCAAGTACAGCACCCGCTACAAGTTTTACTTCAACGCTAAGACCATCAAGGGCTCCGGCCCAACCATCACAGAGGAGGCTGTCACTATCATGGATGAAGGTGAGTTTTATGTAGAATGAAATCCAACACTAGAATGGCCTTTGGCATCCCGGCAAGGTGATTACAGGACGGCCATCTTGGTCAGGGAATCTAATGTATCTCTATGGAGCTTTAGGTACTGTGAAAGCAAATTGTACAAAGTATTATGGGTGTGTTGAAGTTTAAAGCTGCTGTCTAGGAATTTGAGAGTGGTTTCTCTCAGATTTCTCTCAGCTGTTTACCAAAACAAGTGGTGGGCGGCAGTTTACGGACTGTAACTTTTCCTACAGCGCAGCGTCCAACGTTTCCTACGGCGTCCCATATGGGAGTCATTGTTTTCTCAGCGGACACTTTGCAGGTTGCATGAACTCTTTGACGTGTTCAAGTGTGGTAAAACTGTCACCCGTGTTGTTCGACCTGTAGTGAATCATTCTGTTTGGCTTCAACTTGGTGAAATAAGACTTTGTCTTTTAAAATGGGACCCCAGTGTGATCTAGTTGTACCTTTCCTTGCTCGTCTACTTACATCACCTCTGCCTGGGTTTGTGCTCTCATCTCTTCTCTCTCTCTTTATTCCCCTCTTCCTCCTCTTCTCTCTGAAGCCTTTATACAGCAACCCATAGTAGATGTGGTCAAAGGTAAAATAAGTCTCTCAGCGGAAGCACCTGCATGTTCTGCCAGATAGAGAAACTAGGCCCTGATAGATAGCTACTGTAGATCTGTCTGCATGTGCCTTCCTCCATCATCAGCGAACTGTAGCA
Organism: Coregonus clupeaformis; assembly: GCF_020615455.1. Lineage (NCBI taxonomy): Eukaryota > Metazoa > Chordata > Actinopteri > Salmoniformes > Salmonidae > Coregonus > Coregonus clupeaformis. The sequence goes on from NW_025534764.1 coordinate 39,985, forward strand.
TGATGCACTACAGTACCCATAATGCTCTGTGTTAGCTACTGTGGGAGTAGATGTTAACTCTAAGGCTACATTCCAATAGCCGTTCTAGAACACTCCTTAGAATGCATGCCCCCAAAGCATTTCCTCACTCTAAGTGGTAAGCTGAAGAAATCATCCTATAACTGCGTTCATTGCATCCGCAAGCACCAAGCCATGTGTCCAATTCGAAAAAGAAGGGTCACGTTAAAAGACCTAAATGGATGAATAGCAATATTCTAGGCTACTCATCTCTTTAATTCTCTCAGTCTTTCCCCTCTTCCCTTGCTCTTGCTCATGAATGAATTCCACCACTGTGTCATTTGCTTTATTGAGCCGTCCTGCATGATGCTGTACCACTGGACAGTCTGCATGCTGTTAACTGCTCTATCTCTAACTACTATAACTACTATAACTACTCTATAGTATTGTGGTACTATTTGTTTGTCTGTGGTGTCTGTTGTGTTTGTGGTGTTTGTGGTGGTAGTGGTGTCTGTGGTGTCTGTGGTGTTTGTGGTGTTTGTGGTGTCTGTGGTGTTTGTGGTGTTTGTGGTGTCTGTGGTGTTTGTGGTGTCTGTGTTGTTTGTGGTGTCTGTGGTGGTGGTGGTGTTTGTGGTGTCTGTGGTGGTGGTGGTGTCTGTGGTGTTTGTGGTGTTTGTGATGGTGGTGGTGGTGTTTGTGGTGTCTGTGGTGTCTGTAGTGGTGGTGGTGGTGTCTGTGGTGTTTGTGGTGTCTGTGGTGGTGGTGTTTGTGGTGTCTGTGGTGTTTGTGGTGTCTGTGGTGGTGGTGGTGTTTGTGGTGTCTTACTCTTCTCTGTGGTGTTGTTGTTTCAGGCCACACAGAACCCCATCATCCAATCTCTCCCATCACTCAGTCTCTGCGCCCCCCGTTTCACAAGGGTACTACAGCCATTCCCTGTGTCCCTTACTTCTCTCTCCATTACATCTCTAGCCCAAAAGAGGAACATTTTAACTTATCGTTTAGGGCAGTTGTGTGTCCTGTGTCTAGCTTGCATATGAGAAATGATTAGTTCTCAGGGAAATATGGTGGAAAATGCAGAAAAGTAAGAAAAAGCAGAATATCTGTAGACATTTAGTGAAAGGTGTGACTCATTTTCTGGAAAACAAAACATTATTAGGTTACAAAGTCTACAGTTTGTATTTGAGTCTAAGTTAACTCCTCCATGACCTTCTGTGACGTCCTGTCTCTGAGACTGTATATTACTGGCTATGATTCCAACTTGTGTAGCTCAACACCTGTCCTGTATGTATGTTCTTCCCTGTGTGGTCAGTGGGTCCGATAGGCCCGGCGTTCACCAATGTAAACTCATCTGTGGTGGGAGAGGAGGGAGCAGTGATAAGTTGGGAATACTTTGGACCAGATAAGAATGTGTATGTGGAGTATATTGTAGAAAACAGTAAGCTATTCCTACTTCTATACAATATCGTCTCATCACATCACAAAGCAAATTGCATGCTCATAAACATACAGTTAAGCATATAAACTGCCTGTCAAACGTTAAAGTATCATTGTTCATTTATTCCTAAACTTGGATCATCAGTGCCTATAAAAATGTGTATGCAAACCCACTGTTAACATACCTCATAGAATGAGGAAGTGGCATGCTCAACTCAAAAGTTTGAAGTAATAAAAGGTTTTTCAGTACATACATCATATTATCACCCAAATACTTGCCTTTTCCAATACATACTTTCCTTCTCTCGATTTTCACTTTCTTCCCAACCCCTCCATTCCCTCCAGGTAAAGAAGACTGGACAAAAGAGTTTGTAAACGGCAGTAGCGGGTCTCAGACCTATCTGATAAAGGGCTTAAAGCCGGGGACGTCCTATAGGGTTCGGGTGGTAGTTAAAGACCATTCTGAGGCTACCATACACAGTACAGAGGAGCTAGTGATAACGCTGCCAGGTGAGGCAGCATGTTCAGAGCGCTCTGCCTCAGTGCACTGCAGGGTTGGAGACAATTCCATTTCAATATTAGTCAATTCAGGAAGTTGGAACAGTTACAATTCTATTTCTAATGTTCCTCATTGCTTTTCAATGAATTGGAATTGACTGAATTGAAATGGAATTGACCCCAACCCTGATGTACAGTAGATGATTGTTCCTTGTAGTTGCCTGCGTCACCCTTCCATGCCCTCCTCCCATGATAAGTCCTCCATCAGTTTGACCAGTAATAATCTGGGGTGTAGCTAGTGTAAAAGCATGGGAAGAGCAAGGTTTGAAGCATGATGTCCCTAATTCATTTTAAGGTATCCTGTCTCTTTTCAGTTAGTGTTCAGTGAAAGTTGACTGTATGTGCAGTAGAGGGTCATTGTCATTGCATGTCTTCATTTTTGAAAACATTAATTACTTTTTTTATCAGATCTTTTCATCCTTAAACAATTTTTGGGAAATTCCCTCCTGCTTCTTAATTTAATTTAACCGTTATTTATACTGGTCCTTGCCTGCGCCACTCCCCCCTTCAAATATTCACCTTCTAGCACCTTCTAGCACCTTCTAGCACTCTGACCACTTTGCCCTTTCTCTTCTTCCTGTGTGTGTGTGTGTGTGTGTGTGTGTGTGTGTGTGTGTGTGTGTGTGTGTGTGTGTGTGTGTGTGTGTGTGTGTGTGTGTGTGTGTGTGTGTGTGTGTGTGTGTGTGTGTGTGTGTGTGTGTGTGTGTGTGTGTGTGTGTGTGTGCATGCGTGCGTGTGTGTGTGTCTGTCAGAAGCAATGAAAAGCAACCAGGTAGACCTAGCCACTCAGGGCTGGTTCATAGGGCTGATGTGTGCCATCGCACTCCTCATCCTCGTCCTCCTCATCGTCTGCTTCATCAAGAGGAACAAGGGAGGGAAATACCCAGGTACACACACACACACACACACACACACACACACACACACACACACACACACACACACCCTAGACATTCAGCAACAATGATATGTATCGTATCCACAGTGAAAGAAAAAGAGGACGCTCACCAAGACCCAGAGATCCAGCCTATGAAGGAGGATGATGGGACGTTTGGAGAGTACAGGTGAGAGACACTCTGTAACACAACACACACATTCCTGTTGAAGACTACTGTACTTGTTCCATGTTGTTCTGATTGACATGTTGTTCTGATGGACATGTTGTTCTGATTGACATGTTGTTCTGATTGACATGTTGTTCTGATTGACATGTTGTTCTGATTGACATGTTGTTCTGATTGACATGTTTGGATGTATAGAACATTTTACCAAGGAACAAGGAAACTCTCCCTTCCTGACTCCCTCGAGGCAAGACAGAATCTACACCTCTCTGTGTTTAATTAACAAGACAGAATCTACACCTCTTTGTGTTTAATTAACAAGACAGAATCTACACATCTCTGTGTTTAATTAACAACACAGAATCTACACCTCTCTGTGTTTAATTAACAAGACAGAATCTACACCTCTTTGTGTTTAATTAACAAGACAGAATCTACACATCTCTGTGTTTAATTAACAAGACAGAATCGACACCTCTCTGTGTTTAATTAACAACACAGAATCTACACCTCTCTGTGTTTAATTAACACTGTAAATGCTGTACTTACTTACAAATATGATTTTATAATCAATCTAAGCAAATGTATACATTGGTGTGTGTGTGCAAATACTGTATGTATTTTAATGTAAAATTAAAAACATCTGTCATGCTATCATTGTTGAGTAGTGGTATCAAGCTTTATTGCTGAACGGGTCTCAATCTGCACACCACTATCTTGTGATATCATCATCATACTTTGTGTGCCAAATCATTTTTTGTGATTTTGTTGACAAAATTTTTTTTGTTGAATAATAATTGCGGTGTGTCGAACATGTGTTGACTGATAGAGGCTTCTACTGTAATACATGGGTTGACTGTTTGATAGCTGGCTGCTACTGTAATACATTAATTGACTGTTTGATAGCAGGCTGCTACTGTAATACATGGGTTGACTGTTTGATAGCTGGCTGCTACTGTAACACATGGGTTGACTGTTTGATAGCTGGCTGCTACTGTAACACATGGGTTGACTGTTTGATAGCAGGCTGCTACTGTAATACATGGGTTGACTGTTTGATAGCTGGCTGCTACTGTAACACATGGGTTGACTGTTTGATAGCAGGCTGCTACTGTAACACATGGGTTGACTGTTTGATAGCTGGCTGCTACTGTAATACATGGGTTGACTGTTTGATAGCTGGCTGCTACTGTAATACATGGGTTGACTGTTTGATAGCAGGCTGCTACTGTAATACATGGGTTGACTGTTTGATAGCTGGCTGCTACTGTAATACATGGGTTGACTGTTTGATAGCAGGCTTCTACTGTAATAAAGCACATAGCGGAATGTATTTTCTCATCCACCACTCTTCATGTGTTCCTCCATTGTTCTCTGTCTTTGGGGTGTAGGTCCCTGGAAAGGTAAGAGGGTTAGCGTTATGCTATTAGCATACAGCAAGCCTGGCATGCAACACACAACCTCTGATACCGGTCTATGTGTGTGTGTCTGAACTGATACTAAAGGAGAGGGGTGGGCCTTGTCAAACCGAGCACAGATAATATTATGTCAGTTTTACTCACTTGTTTGTTTTCCAGCACCTGATTGTAAACCAGTTATATTTATTGAACACTAACAGTCACTAAAATCAGAAGCTACTATTTGACTGTGTTTCCTGTTTGGCTTCATTTTCAGTTGCTTTCAATGTTTCCTTTTGGGTAGAAAAATGTCAACATTCGGTTGTATTTATGAGTTGTGCCGTTGTAATGTCGATCTAGTATAAGTATATACACTGAGTGTACAAAACATTAAGAACTCCTTCCTAATATTGAGTTGCACCCCCTTTTGCCCTCAGAACAGCCTCAATTCGTCAGGGCATGGACTCTACAAGGTGTCGAAAGCATTCCACAGGGATGCTGGCCCATGATGACTCCAATGCTTCCTACAGTTGTGTCAAGTTGGCTGGATGTCCTTTGGGTGGTGGACCATTCTTGATACATATGGGAAACTGTTGAGCGTGAAAAACCCAGCAGCGTTGCAGTTCTTGACACAAACCGGTGTGCTTGGCACATACTACTATACCCTGTTCAAAGGCACTTAAATATTTTGTCTCGCCCATTCACCCTCTGAATGAAACATACACAATCCATGTCTCAAGGCTTAAAAATCCTTCTTTAACTTGTCTCCTCCCCTTAATCTACACTGATTGAAGTGGATTTAACAGGTGACATCAATAAGGGATCATAGCTTTCACCTGGATTCACCTGGTCAGTCTATGTCACGACAAGATAAACAACGTGTTCAACTCCACCTTATATAAACTTAAATCGGGTGCTATGTCATGGAAAGAGTAGGTATCCTTAATGTTTTGTCCACTCAGTGTTGTTATCTATAGACGGTATAAATGTACGAGTGGTGAGGACATACTAAGGACAGCCATTACAAAGTCTTATATAGCTGTGTATTCTCACCGTAGTGTTAATGTTGTACAGGATATAGTGTGCTGCACTTCTACTGGTAGATTGATCCACCAGAATCAGTTCAGTTTGTCATTTCAATAGAAGGGTTTTTGTACGACTCAGCCCCTCGACCCCAAGACCCCTATGCATTTTGGACAGATCTGTTATTTGAATCCCTCTGAGTCTTTAATGCATGTAGATGCAATGGAGAGCACATGGTCTGATGTCTGCCTAGTATGTGCATTATGCTGAGAAGCACGCCTTATAGATTGAAATGGAATCATGTCAAAGTATTCGTCACCAAGTCCAGTCCTGCAGAACTAGGTGTTCCAGGCTTTTGCTCCAGCCCAGCTTGAACACATCCTAAACAAGACCTTGGTCAGGTGAATCAGGTGCATCAATGCCAGGCTGGAACAAAACCCTGCAGCCCCTGTATCTCTCCAGGACCAAACTTAGCCACAACTATCTGACCTAAAGTAAACCATCTCTCTACCTCTTTACTCACATCTCTCTGCTCTCCCCCTCCCTCCTAACCCTTAGTGACACGGAGGACCACAAGCCTCTGAAGGGCAGCCGGACGCCGTCCAACGGCACGGTGAAGAGAGACGACAGTGATGACAGCCTGGTGGACTACGGCGAGGGAGGGGACGGCCAGTTCAACGAGGACGGATCCTTCATCGGCCAGTACAGCGGCAAGAAGGAGAAAGATACACACGAGGGCAACGAGAGCTCCGAGGCCCCCTCGCCGGTCAACGCTATGAACTCCTTTGTCTAGTTAGATAGATAGTGACCGATAGCTGACGGCGATGCCATGACGACCGGCTGCCATGGAAACCTTCGCAATGGTGACCTGACCTGTCACCATGGAGACCAGTCACCATAAGGACGTGTCACCATGGAGACTCATCACCGTGGAGACCTGTCACCGTGGCCACCCGTCACCATGGCTACTTCTGTCACACCCTGTCATCTCTCCACAGCCTGCCCGTCCTGCCAACTCCCCACCCCCCATCACACTGTGACTACTCTCACCACCCTCACTATCACATGTTGAGACCAACAAACAACCAAACAGAAGAGACATGAAAAGAAGAAGAAGAACCTTAGAACCATTTGAAAAAGTAGAAGGAGGGATGTAGGAGCCCAGAAACAGAGAGAGAGATAGATGGAGAGATGGAGGACAAGCAGGAAGCGGAGGAATGTATTCCAGGAGCAGACTGGGTTGGTTCTCATCACCCAGACTGGTCCACAAAGAGCTGGAGAGGGCATGTGTGTGTTAGTGCCGTTTTATCTTTTGCAAACGTATATATGATGACATATATAGATCATTGTCTTTTTGAAAACAATTATACACGTTAGAATATATATTTTCTCAACATGCCATTATATACATTCATCTGCTTCTGATTAATATACTGCATGGAATTAATGATATTCTAAACCATCACACATGGAATCATTACTAGTGTCTGGCGTGGAAGCAGAGATTCACGTTGACTGACTGTCGGCGATGACGCGGTGCTCACCTTAAACTACTGCTTATGCCTTTTATCACCTTACCTTTCTATCTTCAAAAGAGTTCTAGTGGTATTATGATACGGGAAAACAATGGCATCATCAATGTCTTTGTGGACATTGCTGTGAAAAGTGTGACTCGGTGTAAATGCTATTGTGATATGTCTTTTTTGCAAGACAGGAGGTGTTTGTATGTATACTGTAATAGCAGATCTATGGACTGGATGGTCAGGTATAACACATTTATAGTTTGTAACTCTTGATAATCAATTCAGAATAACTCTGACAGTCCTAGCCGCTCTCCAACGATCCCACACTCACACAGACGTTGCAGTTTGTCTTCCTTTTGTTTTTCAATTCTTGTTGTTGTTTAGTTGTTGTTGTTTAGTTGTCTTCCTTTCCACCAGACACATGGTCTTGTTGCAGTGGCACTACTATCCATCATGGAGATTGGAACAGACCCATCGTTCATATAGCTTCACCACACACTCAGCTGAGACTGCATACAGCCTCTCTGATCATGGAACAAACATTGATCAACATGTTGCCCTTTTCTATAACATGGCCACCACCCAGCATAGTTCAACAGCATTGCATTTCCACTCTCCTGCCTTGTGTGCTGAACATGGAGGGAGAGAGAGAGAGAGAGAGAGAGAGAGAGAGAGAGAGAGAGAGAGAGAGAGAGAGAGAGAGAGAGAGAGAGAGAGAGAGAGAGAGAGAGAGAGAGAGAGAGAGAGAGAGAGAGAGAGAGAGAGAGAGAGAGAGAGAGAGAGAGAGAGAGAGAGAGAGAGAGAGAGAGAGAGAGAGAGAGAGGTCAAGCAGTGCTATGTTCCTGTTGCAGTTCTCAGAGCAGACCTATGTCAAAATAGTAAAGTATTTGTTTTCTTGCGAAATCAAACTATTCTGAGCCAGGTCTGGATCCTGATACAGGCGGTGCAGAACCAGAGAACCCTTCAGCACGATTAATAGTGCCTTTGTAAAGAACAGCCTGAGTTCTAGATTCATACCCACACACATCCTCTCATCCACATAGCAGAACTGTGGTTCCAGTACACAGAGCAGAACCGTGTTCCAATACACAGAGCAGAACCTGGTTCCAATACACAGAGCAGAACCTGGTTCTAATACACAGAGCAGAACCTGGTTCCAATACACAGAGCATAACCTGGTTTCAATACACAGAGCAGAACCTGGTTCCAATACACAGAGCATAACCAGGTTCCAATACACAGAGCATAACCTGGTTCCAATACACAGAGCATAACCTGGTTCTAATACACAGAGCATAACCTGGTTCCAATACACAGAGCATAACCTGGTTCCAATACACAGAGCATAACCTGGTTCTAATACACAGAGCATAACCTGGTTCCAATACACAGAGCATAACCTGGTTCCAATACACAGAGCAGAACCTGGTTCTAATACACAGAGCAGAACCTGGTTCCAATACACAGAGCATAACCTGCTTTCAATACACAGAGCAGAACCTGGTTTCAATACACAGAGCATAACCTGGTTCCAATACACAGAGCATAACCTGGTTCCAATACACAGAGCATAACCTGGTTCTAATACACAGAGCATAACTTGGTTCCAATACACAGAGCATAACCTGGTTCCAATACACAGAGCATAACCTGGTTCCAATACACAGAGCATAACCTGGTTCCAATACACAGAGCAGAACCTGGTTCCAATACACAGAGCAGAACCTGGTTCCAATACACAGAGCAGAACATGGTTCCAATACACAGAGCATAACCTGGTTCCAATACACAGAGCAGAACCTGGTTTCAATACACAGAGCAGAACCTGGTTCTAATACACAGAGCAGAACCTGGTTCCAATACACAGAGCAGAACCTGGTTCCAATACACAGAGCAGAACCTGGTTTCAATACACAGAGCAGAAACTGGTTCTAATACATAGAGCATAACCTGGTTCCAATACACAGAGCAGAATCTGGTTCCAATACACAGAGCATAACCTGGTTCCAATACACAGAGCATAACCTGGTTCTAATACACAGAGCATAACATGGTTCCAATACACAGAGCATAACCTGGTTCCAATACACAGAGCATAACCTGGTTCCAATACACAGAGCATAACCTGGTTCCAATACACAGAGCAGAACCTGGTTCCAATACACAGAGCAGAACCTGGTTCCAATACACAGAGCAGAACATGGTTCCAATACACAGAGCATAACCTGGTTCCAATACACAGAGCAGAACCTGGTTTCAATACACAGAGCATAACCTGGTTCTAATACACAGAGCAGAACCTGGTTCCAATACACAGAGCAGAACCTGGTTCCAATACACAGAGCAGAACCTGGTTTCAATACACAGAGCAGAAACTGGTTCTAATACACAGAGCATAACCTGGTTCTAATACACAGAGCAGAACCTGGTTCTAATACACAGAAATAGAATGACATTCATTCCATCATTCTGTTTCTATGGTTCCAATCCAGTACAGTTGTTATGGGTCCATGTATAGGTTCAGCCTAAAGAGATGATTTACTAACCTAAAGAAATGCATCACTAACCAACACCACAGGAGACTAGACTATCATCATCCATAGTCTCATCTCTCAACATCTCCTCTCAGCGTCACACCTAGAGGAGAGATTACGGACCAGACCAGCAGCACTAAACTAAACTACTGCCAACCTACGGTGCATCTGAAATGGCACCCTGTTCCGCTATGTAGTGCACTACTTTGGACCAGGGCGGATAGGGCTCTGGTCAAAAGTAGTGCACCAAATAGGGTGCCCTTGTCAAAAGTAGTGTACTGGAAATGGGAATAGGGTTCCATTCCCAGGTCAAAAGTAGTGTGCTATGGGGAATAGGGTGTCATTTCAGATGCAGCCTATTGTTTAACTCTCTGGTTAACTGCCATTAAGGATGGATGAACTACTGCTAGAACTTAAAACAGATGATATGAAATGTAGGGGGTTGAAAGGTATGGAAGATTTTGAATGTGGAAACAAGTTTGTTTTACCTATTCATCATAAGGAATGAAATGTTGCTTGTTTCATTGGAAAATGTCAATGGTTTTTGCATCTAAACGTTTATATGTGTATGTTGTCACGTTTTGCTCTAACTCAGAGAGCAACCTTGAAGTTCAGTGTATAGCCTACACCCAGTAGTCAGTGGGCTTGGATAATCTATAGGAATGAAGTGTGTGTGTGTGTGTGTGTGTGTGTGTGTGTGTGTGTGTGTGTGTGTGTGTGTGTGTGTGTGTGTGTGTGTGTGTGTGTGTGTGTGTGTGTGTGTGTGTGTGTGTGATGTATTCTATTTCTCCCCTTCTGCGATGATGACAGCCTGTTGAGCTGTTGTGCGAAGCGGTCTACCCCATCTTGACAGATAAACTGTTCCATATGTTATCTGGAAGACGGAGGGAGCTTTTCAAGAGAATGTTCCAGATTTCCATGATCTAGTTTTTCATAACTTGCATCAAGTTTTTAGTTTCCAATTGTGTCTGCGTTCTGTGTGTAGATATTTTGTTGTAATATGTAAATAGAGCTTGGCCTGATTGTAGATGTTTTGGGTCGAGAGCTATGATAGAGACGCCAGACGAGAGCTTGGCCTGACTGTAGATGTTTTGGGTCGAGAGTTATGATAGAGACGCCAGACGAGAGCTTGGCCTGACTGTAGATGTTTTGGGTCGAGAGTTATGATAGAGACGCCAGACGAGAGCTTGGCCTGACTGTAGATGTTTTGGGTCGAGAGTTATGATAGAGACGCCAGACAAGAGCTTGGCCTGACTGTAGATGTTTTGGGTCGAGAGTTATGATAGAGACGCCAGACGAGAGCTTGACCTGATCAACTAGCATCATGGGGATTTGAAGCAAGGTGTGTTGGGTGCATTGCATGATGGGTGCGAGAGAGACCTTTAACTGTTTTCACTCTTTCATTTGCTGTGCAACTGTTTTTCAAAATTGTCAGGTTACTACTTTTGCTAGCTCAAATGTTAATGGGGTAAGGAGGAGGAGAGGAGGAGGAGAAGAGGAGAAAAAAAATCAAAAAATCTAAATTTTACAAATGACATGCTCATCCACTGAGACTCACGAATAGACTGACTGAATAGCAGGATGCAGTGTGGAAACCCTGGTGACTGGTGATTATAGGAAATAATATATGATATGATATAGTAGGACATTCTGGTAAATGTTGAAGCTACACGAAGAGCATGAAAGGCTGTCAAATGGTTTACTCTATAATATAATATTGCTAAATATTTTGTATTTTAAAATGAAAAAAATAAATGTTGGTTTCAGAATTTCACCTCAGACTGATTTATTCCTCATTTTTATTTCAGCCCTCATTTTTGATGGATTAATTTATATTCTATATGAAACATGAATACCTGTGTATTGTTTCAATAGATTCTAAATGTATACCTGGAGATATGCAAGGTTCTTTGTAACATGTTATTGTTTAATATGCAAAAGCAAGGCCTTGTCCAATGTACCTTGTTTAGAAATAGAAGGAATCGTGAGCATGCACCCTATAAAGTAAACTTGTATAATCTGTTAACTGTGACACGTCAACCTACTAGTCCAGGAACCCCTATTATATCTATTAAGCTGGCTTTACTTAATATCAGATCTCTCGCCAACAAATCATTCTTGGTAAATGACATTATAATATCCTAGATTTTATGTTTCTCACTGACACATGGCTAACAGAAGACTGTAGTGCTGCCATTCTTAACGAGACAGCACCTGAAAAATGTGGCTATATGAATACGTGTCGAAATGGTAGGAAAGGAGGAGGAGTGGCTGCCCTATTCAAAGATACATTCCAGTGCTAAGAAAATCCACTAGGTAATTTTATTTATTTTGAATACCTCTGTACCCCCAACATTTTGTTTTTAACCATTTACAGACCTCCACGATATTCTGCAAATTGTATTGATGATTTTGCTGAACTACTCTCTGTTATATCAGTTGATTATAACTTGTTTATTATTACAGGGGATTTTAACATCCACATAGATAATTGTACAGACAATAATGCCAAATAACTTTTTGCACTACTTGACACTTTTGATCTCACTCAACATGTGAAAGAGCGCACACACACTCAAGGCCACATTTTAGAACTGGTTATCTCTAAAGGTCTCGATATTTCCTCTGTCATGGTTAAAGACATGGCCCTGTCTGATCATTTCTGTGTCTTTTTTGAATCACTTATCACCCCGAATGTTCCAGTAAACTCAGTTTCTGTTAAGAAAAGGTACATTAATGAGAGTCTAAATGCTCAGTTTATGGAAGCCATAGCTATCTCTCCAATAATAAGTGCTGAGTCAGTTGATGTACTCCTGGATCATTTGAATGCCAAAATATTGAATGTCATGGATCGTGTTGCACCGGTAAAGGTAAAGAACACTATGAGCAAACAGAAAACACCATGGAGAACCACCATGATGGTGAAACGCCCTGAAAAGAGAATGTAGGAAAGCGGAACGCAAGTGGAGGAAAACTAAACTTCAAATTCACTATGACATCTATAAACAAAGCCTTGGTAGCTTCAACAATGAGTTACGCAGGGCCAGACAGCAACATTTATCGGGAATGATCAACAAGAATATCAACAATACCCGCCCTCTATTTGTCATGGTCGACAAGCTTACAAACCCAATAAAGCAGATACCATCAGAACTCATGTCCACTGTGAAATGTAATGAATTTGCGTGTTTCTTTAGTGAAAAAATAATAAGTATAAGACGGACCATCAAAACTGCTCAGTCTAAAAAGGACTCTGTACCGTCACCACGACCACCAAGACATAACTTGGTTATTATGTCACATTTTAATACAATTGATCAAAACATCCCTAGAAGAAACAGTTCGACATCTTAAAGCTTCCACTTGCTGTCTCGACACACTGCCATCAGACTTTTTAAAAACCATTTTTAACTCTATAACAATGGACTTACAGCATATAGTTAATAGCTCTCTGCAATCAGGCATTTTCCCAACGTCTCTAAAAACAGCTGCCATTAAGCCCCTATTAAAAAAGAGAACACTGGATGCATCTATAATGAACAACTTTAGACCTGTATCAAATCTCCCTTTTATAGCCAAGATCAGTGAGAAGGTTGTCTTCTGACCTCACCACAGTACTGAAACGGCCCTGATTAAAGTTTTAAATGATATACGGCTGAATACTGATTCTGATAAAGTAACAGTTCTGGTTCTATTAGATCTCAGTGCAGCATTTGACACTGTCGATCATGGAACACTTATAGATAGGCTGGAAAAGTGGGTAGGACTCTCCGGGACAGTCCTTGATTGGTTCAGATCTTATCTAGATGGCCGGAGTTAATCATGAATCTGATAGGGTGGCTATGACATGCGGAGTTCCACAGGGATCAGTTCTCGGACCGATTCTGTTTAATCTCTATATGCTACCTCTGGGCCAAATTTTACAGAACAACAACATTAACTACCGCAGCTATGCTGATGATACTCAAATATATATGGCTCTCGAACCGTATGACAACAGCTCAATAGACTCTCTGTGTCACTGTATAGAGCACATAAATACCTGAATGAACCAAAATTGTCTACAATTAAACCAAGATAAAACTGAGATTATTGTGTTTGGCAACAAAAATAAAATAACAAGTATTAGTAAAGAGCTGGATTCTCGGGTCCTAAAACCAGCGATCAAGTGCGTAATCTTGGTGTTCTGATAGACTCAGACCTCACATTTAACAGTCATATCAAAGCGGTCACCAAAACAGCATTCTATCATCTAAAAAATATAGCCAGAATCAAAGGCTTGGTGTCCCAAGAAGATCAAGAGAAGCTCATCCATGCTTTTATCTCTAGTAGGGTTGACTACTGTAATGGCCTCTTAACAGGACTCCCTAAAAAGACTGTAAAAAAGCTGCAGCTCATTCAGAATGCAGCTGCTAGAATGTTAACCAGGACCAAGAGAACGGAGCACATCACTCCGGACGTTAACCAGGACCAAGAGAACGGAGCACATCACTCCGGTTCTTAAATCTTTACATTGGCTTCCAGTCAGTTACAGAATTGATTTCAAAGTGGTGCTTTCAGTTTATAAATCTTTGAATGGTTTAGGACCCGAGTACATGTCTGATATGTTTGCAGAATATAAACCGAGCAGGGCTCTTAGATCCATGAACACAGGTCAGCTAGTAGAGCCCAGAGCCCAAACTAAACATGGAGAAGCTGCGTTTAGCACTGATGCTGTACACAACTGGAATAAACTACCAGAAGATCTTAGATGTGCCCCAAACGTATCCATTTTTAAATCCAGGTTAAAAACACGTCTCTTTTCACGTGCCTACGACTGAGCACTTAAACTTAACCACACTGTTTAGCCTTATAGCGTCCTATGTTTTTATCCCATTTTTAATTTTTAATTTTTAATCTTTATATGTTTTTTTTTGTTTTTTTTTTATTGTATTTTTATTATTATGATGTTTTCATTATTTTTGATAAATATCTTTGTAAAGCACATTGAATTGCTTCGATGTATGAATTGTGCTATATAAATAAACTTGCTTGCTTGCTTGCTTGCTTGTTTGGAGACTGAATGGCACGGCTGTTTATCCAGTGAAGTACTAGACTACTTTGCCCCCTAGTGACTCAAATATATAGAGGGAGATTTGTTTTGATCTAATCCTGCTGTATATAACTGCTCTTTCTCTCTGTTTCTCTCCCCCTGATTAACCACACTGGGGATTACAGCATCTGGGGGATTGAGATTGTGTGTGTGTGTGAGAGAGAGAGGGAGAGAGAGGGAGAGAGAGTATCAACAAGCTAAAGCTCAACAGAGCTCCCATCACCCCTCCCCCCACCTCTACCACCTCTCTCCTCCCATCACCCCTCCCCCTACCTCTACCACCTCTCTCCTCCCATCACCCCTCCACCCACCTCTACCACCTCTCTCCTCCCATCACCCCTCCACCCACCTCTACCACCTCTCTCCTCCCATCACACCTCCCCCCACCTCTACCACCTCTCTCCTCCCATCACCCCTCCCTCTACCACCTCTCTCCTCCCATCACACCTCCCCCCACCTCTACCACCTCTCTCCTCCCATCACCCCTCCACCCACCTCTACCACCTCTCTCCTCCCATCACCCCTCCACACACCTTCCACATATGTTTCTGGACATACTATTTGTTCAATTAAAGCGCCTGCTGTTGTTGTTTTAAAACATGGGTATCATGCTCTGTTTCATAAAGTTAACCTTTTGTTATTAATGCATCATTTAAAAAGCATGGCACATGGCAGCATATTGGGACAGTAAATGTACACTTTGTTTCAACAGAATTATGATTATTCAAGTGTGCCCAGAGAACATTTTAAAGATCTTTACAAATAAATAATTTCCGAAATTGTAGGCTACTGATCATGTTAGCCTACAGCAGAAAGCTGATGTGATTACTTTGTCGGCTTTGCATTGCAGGCACAGATGCCGCCGCCGGTGCGCAATGCTGGCATCCTCCCTGCATCCGCCTCATCCAATTGCGATCAGATATGCGCTTCCTCGTGCTTCCAACTATCACCGCCAGTCATAGGCTCTCCTCCAATAGAAAAGTTGAGACGCACGCGCCGCTCCTCGCGCTTGGTTGTGGGACAATGCGGTTTTGATCCAGGTGTTCATGCTATGCGGAGAATTTGACATACCGTTTCATTCTATTTCACAGGTAAGGCCGACATGGCATGGGCATAATGCATGTAGAATAGGGTCTCTAGATTTAGCCGGTATTAGGGGATTGCAATGAGGGATTTTAAAACGGACTAGGACAGGGATATAACTGTAATGCTTCGGAGTCTGCTACCGCAATGCAGAATAGTCAGTTGCCAGTGCTGGTCTGGTACTGCAGTTCCATACTCATCATGGTCGAAGTGAGGTGCGTGTGAGGGTAATGTGCAGTCACTTTTTGACCAGTGAACGCCTTCATTTCCCCCCGGGATATTTACACGTCTGCACTTTGCTACATTTAATAGGTTTCTGAAAAATGAATGTGAACAAGTTACTTTTGTGAAAGTAGCATCTCATTTTGGGAGGGGACCCTGCAGCTTGGCATTGAGGAGAGGCAAGGTGAAATTGAAGGAGGATGCGTCAAGGGCGCATTGGGCAGGGCTGTCCTGTAACCCGTTATTTGCCTAAACTTCTGCAATATGTAATGTTCATATATGTAACTGTCCTATGGTGGGCGAGCTTGGGGCGTACCCTATAGGCTTTCCTTCATTGATGTAGCATAGCACACCACTAAACTCTGGCAATAATGGTTGTTGTCAATTCAGTTCCTCGTAAACAGATAGGAGAACAATCAGTAGACTGCCATGCACAATATTATAACCCCAGCTGTTATAGGATGTTTATAGCTTTCATTCAATATTATTGGTGTTTGAGAAACAAGCATTTAATTATTTAAGATATTTTATATTGGGGGAAAGGACATTTTGGTGATTACTTTTCATGCACTTCAGGCCTATATATTTCTCTGGAAGTCAGAATACAAATCTGAAAAGAAATGAAGCAGAAATGTATTGAGTTTTAATTTCACAATTCAAGGTACCATGGTGGAAGGATTCTGCTGGGATTTCAGTATTATTACTGTGGTGTTTCTCTGCATTCAGCCAGGACAAACAGACATACGGTCAGTCAGTGGGCCAGGCAGATAGTTTAATACTAGGCTGACCTAAATACGGATGTCCCGTTGAACAGATTACAGAATGACAGAGAAAACCCACTCTCAGGACTTGATCAGAGATAGTAGCCTAGAGTAGAAGAAGCTTACAGTCTTGTCTTCATCATGTTCACTATGCCTCTGGATCCACTAGACCAATATCAGTTTAGCAGGTTGGTGCTCTGAGGAAGATTTCTATTCTATTCTATTCTATTGAATTCATTTCCATTCTATTCTATTATTTTGCATTCCATTCTATTCTATTCTATTGCATTGCATTGCATTGCATTCCATTGCATTCCATTGCATTCCATTGCATTCCATTCTATTCTATTCTATTGCATTCTATTCTATGTGGATTATAGAGGAGGGACTTCATCTGTGAGTTTATGACACATTAGATTAGGAGGATAAAACAGTCTCCAAGCAGCCTCATAAATTGGATTTGCAAAGTACAGTAGTTGTTGATAAATGAGATTATGCAGTGGTCAAGTGTCAGGGCTGGGGCTCACATACTGCTGGGCTACAGTACAAAAGCTGTTGTCTAAGTCTTTATGAATCACTGAGTCATCCCTAGAGCTCCTGTTAGCCTAGCAGGCAGCACATGCTAATATTGTTGAGTCAGCCAGCCAGCCAGAGGAGGGTGTGAGGAGGAATGCAGCAGCAGCAGCAGCAGGGTATCAGATGCTACATGCTGGAGGCTGCCCAGCTGGACATGCCTGAGTTATTCCTCATTTATACCGAAATGCACCCTCCTCTGTTAGTTGAGTCATCACCCATCACCTCTTTCGTAATCCCACCCCTCTCTCTCTCTCTCTCTCTCTCTCTCTCTCTCTCTCTCTCTCTCTCTCTCTCTCTCTCTCTCTCTCTCTCTCTCTCTCTCTCTCTCTCTCTCTCTCTCTCTCTCTCTCTCTCTCTCTCTCTCTCTCTCTCTCTCTCTCTCTCTCTCTCTCTCTCTCTCTCTCACTCTCTCTCTCTCTCTCTTTCTGTCTGTATATATACACTACCGTTCAGAAGTTTGGGGTCACTTAGAAATGTCCTTATTTTCGAAAGAAAAGCAATTTCTTTGTCTATTAAAATAACATCAAATTGATCAGAAATACAGTGTAGACATTGTTAATGTTGTAAATGGCTATTGTAGCTGGAACCAGCTGATTTCTAGTGGAATATCTACATAGGCGTCTCACAGGTCCTCATCTGGCAGTTTCATTAAATAGTTCCTGCAAAACACCAGTCTCAACGTCAACAGTGAAGAGGCGACTCCGGGATGCTGACATTCTAGGCAGAGTTGCAAAGAAAAGCCATATCTCAGACTGCCCATCTTAATCTTTTAATTTTTATTGGCCAGTCTGATATGTGAAGCTGCCAGTTGAGGACCTGTGAGGCGTCTGTTTCTCAAACTAGACACTCTAATGTATTTGTCCTCTTGCTCAGTTGTGCACCGGGGCCTCCCACTCTTCTTTCTATTCTGGTTAGCGCCAGTTTGCGCTGTTCTGTGAAGGGAGTAGTACACAGCGTTGTTACGAGATCTTCAGTTTCTTGGCAATTTCTCACATTTCTCACATTTCTCACATTTCTCACATAACTTCTCAGAACAAGAATAGACTGACGAGTTTCAGAAGAAAGTTATTTGTTTCTGGCCATTTTGAGCCTGTAATCGAACCCACAATTGCTGATGCTCCACATACTCAACTAGTCTCAAGAAGGCCCGTTTTATTACTTCTTTAATCAGCACAACAGTTTTCAGCTGTGCTAACATAATTGCAAAAGGGTTTTCTAATGATCAATTAGCCTTTTAAAATGATAAACTTGGATTAGCAAACACAACGTGCCATTGGAACACAGGACTGATGGTTGCTGATAATGGGCCTCTGCACGCCTATGTAGATATTCCATTAATAATCAGCCGTTTCCAGCTACAATAGCCATTTACAACATTAACAATGTCTACACTGTATTTCTGATCAATTTGATGTTATTTTAATGGGGAAAAAATGCTTTTCTTTCAAAAACAAGGACATTTCTAAGTAACCCCAAACTTTTGAACGGTAGTGTATATACTGAACAAAAATATAAACGGAACAATTTCAAAGATTTTACTGAGTTACAATTTATATAAGGAAATCCGTCAATTGAAATAAATTCATTAGGCCCTAATCTATGGATTTCACATTACTGGGAATACAGATATGCATATGTTGGTCACAGATACCTTACAAAAAAGGTAGGGGTGTGGATCAGAAAACCAGTCAGTATCTGGTGTGACCACCATTTGCCTCATGCAGCGCAACACATCTCCTTCGCATAGAGTTGATCAGGCTGTTGATTGTGGCCTGTGGAATGTTGTCCCACTCCTCTTCAATGGCTGTGAGAAGTTGCTGGATATTGGTGGGAACTGAAACACGCTGTCATACACGTCGATCAAGAGCATCCCAAACATGCTCAATGGGTGACATGTCTGGTGAGCATGCAAGCCATGGAAGAACTGGGACATTTTCAGCTTCCAGGATTTGTGTACAGATCCTTGCGACATGCGGCTGTGCATTATCATGCTAAAACATGAGGTGATGGCGGCGGATGAATGGCACGACAATGGGCCTCAAGATCTCATCATGGTATCTCTGTGCATTCAAATTGCCATCGATAAAATGCAATTGTGTTTGTTGTCCGTAGCTTATGCCTGCCCATACCATAACCCCACCGCCACCATGGGGCACTCTGTTCACAACGTTGACATCAGCAAACCGCTCGCCCACACGACCCCATACACGTGGTCTTTGGTTGTGAGGATGGTTGGACATACTGCCAAAATGTTGGAGGCGGCTTATGGTAGAGAAATGAACATGAAATTCTCTGGCAACAGCTCTGGTTGCCATTCCTGTAATCAGCATGCCAATTGCACACTCCCTCAAAACTTGAGACATCTGTGGCATTGTGTTGTGTGACAAAATTGCACATTTTAGAGTGGCCTTTTATTGTCCCCAGCACAAGGTGCACCTGTGTAATGATCATGCTGTTTAATCAGCTTCTTGATATGCCACACCTGTCAGGTGGATGGATTATCTTGGCAAGGATAAATGCTCACTAAGAGGGATGGAAACAAATTTGTACACAACATTTGAGAGAAATAAGCTTTTTGTGAGTATGGAACATTTCTGGGCTCTTTTATTTTAGCTCATGAAACATGGGACCAACACTTTACATGTTGCGGTTATATTTTTGTTCATTGTAGATAGTACCTCTCTCTCTCATCTCTCTCTCCTCTCTCTGTGGGCTCAGACAGATGGCAGATGCAGGTGAATCAGAAGCACGTGGGTGGGCACTTCCTCTCCCTCTCTCTGCCTTCTCTCTCTCCTTCCTCTCTGCCTCATCTCTCCTCTCCTTCTCTCCCCTCTCTCTCTCTCTCCCTCTGTATCCTCTCTCTCTCCTCGCTCTCTGTCTCTGAGGTCACAGTCTGACTCTGAAGGGCTCTGGGACTGCCTGGTGACTTTAGGACAGGCCGGGTTCAGTATAGTAGCTGGACAGACAGGGGTTCAGTATAGTAGCTGGACAGACAGGGTTCAGTATAGTAGCTGGACAGACAGGGTTCAGTATAGTAGCTGGACAGGCCGGGTTCAGTATAGTAGCTGGACAGACAGGGTTCAGCATAGTAGCTGGACAGACGGGGGTTCAGTATAGACAGACAGGGTTCAGTATAGTAGCTGGACAGACGGGGCTCAGTATAGTAGCTGGACAGACATGGTTCAGTATAGACAGACAGGGTTCAGTATAGAAGCTGGACAGACAGGGTTCAGTATAGTAGCTGGACAGACAGGGTTCAGTATAGTAGCTGGACAGACAGGGTTCAGTATAGACAGACAGGGTTCAGTATAGTAGCTGGACAGACGGGGTTCAGTATAGACAGACAGGGTTCAGTATAGTAGCTGGACAGACAGGGTTAAGTATAGACATACAGGGTTCAGTATAGAAGCTGGACAGACAGGGTTCAGTATAGTAGCTGGACAGACAGGGTTCAGTATAGTAGCTGGACAGACAGGGTTCAGTATAGTAGCTGGACAGACAGAGTTCAGTATAGTAGCTGGACAGGCCGGGTTCAGTATAGTAGCTGGACAGACAGGGTTCAGTATAGTAGCTGGACAGGCCAGGTTCAGTATAGTAGCTGGACAGACAGGGTTCAGTATAGACAGACAGGGTTCAGCATAGTAGCTGGACAGACAGGGTTCAGTATAGACAGACAGGGGTTCAGCATAGTAGCTGGACAGACAGGGTTCAGTATAGTAGCTGGACAGACATGGTTCAGTATAGTAGCTGGACAGACAGGGTTCAGTATAGTAGCTGGACAGACGGGGTTCAGTATAGACAGACAGGGTTCAGTATAGTAGCTGGACAGACGGGGTTCAGTATAGACAGACAGGGTTCAGTATAGTAGCTGGACAGACAGGGTTCAGTATAGACAGACAGGGTTCAGCATAGTAGCTGGACAGACAGGGTTCAGTATAGACAGACAGGGTTCAGTATAGTAGCTGGACAGACAGGGTTCAGTATAGTAGCTGGACAGACAGGGTTCAGTATAGTAGCTGGACAGACGGGGTTCAGTATAGACAGACAGGGTTCAGTATAGTAGCTGGACAGACAGGGTTCAGTATAGTAGCTGGACAGACATGGTTCAATATAGACAGACAGGGTTCAGTATAGTAGCTGGACAGACAGGGTTCAGTATAGTAGCTGGACAGACAGGGTTCAGTATAGACAGACAGGGTTCAGTATAGTAGCTGGACAGACGGGGTTCAGTATAGACAGACAGGGTTCAGTATAGTAGCTGGACAGACAGGGTTAAGTATAGATAGACAGGGTTCAGTATAGTAGCTGGACAGACAGGGTTCAGTATAGTAGCTGGACAGACAGGGTTCAGTATAGTAGCTGGACAGACAGGGTTCAGTATAGTAGCTGGACAGACAGGGTTCAGTATAGTAGCTGGACAGACATGGTTCAGTATAGTAGCTGGACAGACAGGGTTCAGTATAGTAGCTGGACAGACAGAGTTCAGTATAGACAGACATGGTTCAGTATATTAGCTGGACAGACAGAGTTCAGTATAGACAGACAGGGTTCAGTATAGTAGCTGGACAGACAGGGTTCAGTATAGTAGCTGGACAGACAGGGTTCAGTATAGTAGCTGGACAGACAGGGTTCAGTATAGTAGCTGGACAGACAGGGTTCAGTATAGACAGACAGGGTTCAGTATAGTAGCTGGACAGACGGGGGTTCAGTATAGTAGCTGGACAGACATGGTTCAGTATAGACAGACAGGGTTCAGTATAGTAGCTGGACAGACAGGGTTCAGTATAGTAGCTGGACAGACAGGGTTCAGTATAGTAGCTGGACAGACAGGGTTCAGTATAGACAGACAGGGTTCAGTATAGTAGCTGGACAGACGGGGTTCAGTATAGACAGACAGGGTTCAGTATAGTAGCTGGACAGACAGGGTTAAGTATAGACATACAGGGTTCAGTATAGAAGCTGGACAGACAGGGTTCAGTATAGTAGCTGGACAGACAGGGTTCAGTATAGTAGCTGGACAGACAGGGTTCAGTATAGTAGCTGGACAGACAGAGTTATACTATAGGCTTTCCTTCATTGATGTAGCATAGCACACCACTAAACTCTGGCAATAATGGTTGTTGTCAATTCAGTTCCTCGTAAACAGATAGGAGAACAATCAGTAGACTGCCATGCACAATATTATAACCCCAGCTGTTATAGGATGTTTATAGCTTTCATTCAATATTATTGGTGTTTGAGAAACAAGCATTTAATTATTTAAGATATTTTATATTGGGGGAAAGGACATTTTGGTGATTACTTTTCATGCACTTCAGGCCTATATATTTCTCTGGAAGTCAGAATACAAATCTGAAAAGAAATGAAGCAGAAATGTATTGAGTTTTAATTTCACAATTCAAGGTACCATGGTGGAAGGATTCTGCTGGTATTTCAGTATTATTACTGTGGTGTTTCTCTGCATTCAGCCAGGACAAACAGACATACGGTCAGTCAGTGGGCCAGGCAGATAGTTTAATACTAGGCTGACCTAAATACGGATGTCCCGTTGAACAGATTACAGAATGACAGAGAAAACCCACTCTCAGGACTTGATCAGAGATAGTAGCCTAGAGTAGAAGAAGCTTACAGTCTTGTCTTCATCATGTTCACTATGCCTCTGGATCCACTAGACCAATATCAGTTTAGCAGGTTGGTGCTCTGAGGAAGATTTCTATTCTATTCTATTCTATTGAATTCATTTCCATTCTATTCTATTATTTTGCATTCCATTCTATTCTATTCTATTGCATTGCATTGCATTGCATTCCATTGCATTCCATTGCATTCCATTGCATTCCATTGCATTCCATTCTATTCTATTCTATTGCATTCTATTCTATGTGGATTATAGAGGAGGGACTTCATCTGTGAGTTTATGACACATTAGATTAGGAGGATAAAACAGTCTCCAAGCAGCCTCATAAATTGGATTTGCAAAGTACAGTAGTTGTTGATAAATGAGATTATGCAGTGGTCAAGTGTCAGGGCTGGGGCTCACATACTGCTGGGCTACAGTACAAAAGCTGTTGTCTAAGTCTTTATGAATCACTGAGTCATCCCTAGAGCTCCTGTTAGCCTAGCAGGCAGCACATGCTAATATTGTTGAGTCAGCCAGCCAGCCAGAGGAGGGTGTGAGGAGGAATGCAGCAGCAGCAGCAGCAGGGTATCAGATGCTACATGCTGGAGGCTGCCCAGCTGGACATGCCTGAGTTATTCCTCATTTATACCGAAATGCACCCTCCTCTGTTAGTTGAGTCATCACCCATCACCTCTTTCGTAATCCCACCCCCCTCTCTCTCTCTCTCTCTCTCTCTCTCTCTCTCTCTCTCTCTCTCTCTCTCTCTCTCACTCTCTCTCACTCTCTCTCTCTCTCTCTCTCTCTCTCTCTCTCTCTCTCTCTCTCTCTCTCTCTCTCTCTCTCTCTCTCTCTCTCTCTCTCTCACTCTCTCTCTCTCTCTCTTTCTGTCTGTATATATACACTACCGTTCAGAAGTTTGGGGTCACTTAGAAATGTCCTTATTTTCGAAAGAAAAGCAATTTCTTTGTCTATTAAAATAACATCAAATTGATCAGAAATACAGTGTAGACATTGTTAATGTTGTAAATGGCTATTGTAGCTGGAACCAGCTGATTTCTAGTGGAATATCTACATAGGCGTCTCACAGGTCCTCATCTGGCAGTTTCATTAAATAGTTCCTGCAAAACACCAGTCTCAACGTCAACAGTGAAGAGGCGACTCCGGGATGCTGACATTCTAGGCAGAGTTGCAAAGAAAAGCCATATCTCAGACTGCCCATCTTAATCTTTTATTTTTATTGGCCAGTCTGATATGTGAAGCTGCCAGTTGAGGACCTGTGAGGCGTCTGTTTCTCAAACTAGACACTCTAATGTATTTGTCCTCTTGCTCAGTTGTGCACCGGGGCCTCCCACTCTTCTTTCTATTCTGGTTAGCGCCAGTTTGCGCTGTTCTGTGAAGGGAGTAGTACACAGCGTTGTTACGAGATCTTCAGTTTCTTGGCAATTTCTCACATTTCTCACATTTCTCACATTTCTCACATAACTTCTCAGAACAAGAATAGACTGACGAGTTTCAGAAGAAAGTTATTTGTTTCTGGCCATTTTGAGCCTGTAATCGAACCCACAATTGCTGATGCTCCACATACTCAACTAGTCTCAAGAAGGCCCGTTTTATTACTTCTTTAATCAGCACAACAGTTTTCAGCTGTGCTAACATAATTGCAAAAGGGTTTTCTAATGATCAATTAGCCTTTTTAAAATGATAAACTTGGATTAGCAAACACAACGTGCCATTGGAACACAGGACTGATGGTTGCTGATAATGGGCCTCTGCACGCCTATGTAGATATTCCATTAATAATCAGCCGTTTCCAGCTACAATAGCCATTTACAACATTAACAATGTCTACACTGTATTTCTGATCAATTTGATGTTATTTTAATGGGGAAAAAATGCTTTTCTTTCAAAAACAAGGACATTTCTAAGTAACCCCAAACTTTTGAACGGTAGTGTATATACTGAACAAAAATATAAACGGAACAATTTCAAAGATTTTACTGAGTTACAATTTATATAAGGAAATCCGTCAATTGAAATAAATTCATTAGGCCCTAATCTATGGATTTCACATTACTGGGAATACAGATATGCATATGTTGGTCACAGATACCTTACAAAAAAGGTAGGGGTGTGGATCAGAAAACCAGTCAGTATCTGGTGTGACCACCATTTGCCTCATGCAGCGCAACACATCTCCTTCGCATAGAGTTGATCAGGCTGTTGATTGTGGCCTGTGGAATGTTGTCCCACTCCTCTTCAATGGCTGTGAGAAGTTGCTGGATATTGGTGGGAACTGAAACACGCTGTCATACACGTCGATCAAGAGCATCCCAAACATGCTCAATGGGTGACATGTCTGGTGAGCATGCAAGCCATGGAAGAACTGGGACATTTTCAGCTTCCAGGATTTGTGTACAGATCCTTGCGACATGCGGCTGTGCATTATCATGCTAAAACATGAGGTGATGGCGGCGGATGAATGGCACGACAATGGGCCTCAAGATCTCATCATGGTATCTCTGTGCATTCAAATTGCCATCGATAAAATGCAATTGTGTTTGTTGTCCGTAGCTTATGCCTGCCCATACCATAACCCCACCGCCACCATGGGGCACTCTGTTCACAACGTTGACATCAGCAAACCGCTCGCCCACACGACCCCATACACGTGGTCTTTGGTTGTGAGGATGGTTGGACATACTGCCAAAATGTTGGAGGCGGCTTATGGTAGAGAAATGAACATGAAATTCTCTGGCAACAGCTCTGGTTGCCATTCCTGTAATCAGCATGCCAATTGCACACTCCCTCAAAACTTGAGACATCTGTGGCATTGTGTTGTGTGACAAAATTGCGCATTTTAGAGTGGCCTTTTATTGTCCCCAGCACAAGGTGCACCTGTGTAATGATCATGCTGTTTAATCAGCTTCTTGATATGCCACACCTGTCAGGTGGATGGATTATCTTGGCAAGGATAAATGCTCACTAAGAGGGATGGAAACAAATTTGTACACAACATTTGAGAGAAATAAGCTTTTTGTGAGTATGGAACATTTCTGGGCTCTTTTATTTTAGCTCATGAAACATGGGACCAACACTTTACATGTTGCGGTTATATTTTTGTTCATTGTAGATAGTACCTCTCTCTCTCATCTCTCTCTCCTCTCTCTGTGGGCTCAGACAGATGGCAGATGCAGGTGAATCAGAAGCACGTGGGTGGGCACTTCCTCTCCCTCTCTCTGCCTTCTCTCTCTCCTTCCTCTCTGCCTCATCTCTCCTCTCCTTCTCTCCCCCTCTCTCTCTCTCCCTCTGTATCCTCTCTCTCTCCTCGCTCTCTGTCTCTGAGGTCACAGTCTGACTCTGAAGGGCTCTGGGACTGCCTGGTGACTTTAGGACAGGCCGGGTTCAGTATAGTAGCTGGACAGACAGGGTTCAGTATAGTAGCTGGACAGACAGGGTTCAGTATAGTAGCTGGACAGACAGGGTTCAGTATAGTAGCTGGACAGGCCGGGTTCAGTATAGTAGCTGGACAGACAGGGTTCAGCATAGTAGCTGGACAGACGGGGTTCAGTATAGACAGACAGGGTTCAGTATAGTAGCTGGACAGACGGGGCTCAGTATAGTAGCTGGACAGACATGGTTCAGTATAGACAGACAGGGTTCAGTATAGTAGCTGGACAGACAGGGTTCAGTATAGTAGCTGGACAGACAGGGTTCAGTATAGTAGCTGGACAGACAGGGTTCAGTATAGACAGACAGGGTTCAGTATAGTAGCTGGACAGACGGGGTTCAGTATAGACAGACAGGGTTCAGTATAGTAGCTGGACAGACAGGGTTAAGTATAGACATACAGGGTTCAGTATAGAAGCTGGACAGACAGGGTTCAGTATAGTAGCTGGACAGACAGGGTTCAGTATAGTAGCTGGACAGACAGGGTTCAGTATAGTAGCTGGACAGACAGAGTTCAGTATAGTAGCTGGACAGGCCGGGTTCAGTATAGTAGCTGGACAGACAGGGTTCAGTATAGTAGCTGGACAGGCCAGGTTCAGTATAGTAGCTGGACAGACAGGGTTCAGTATAGACAGACAGGGTTCAGCATAGTAGCTGGACAGACAGGGTTCAGTATAGACAGACAGGGTTCAGCATAGTAGCTGGACAGACAGGGTTCAGTATAGTAGCTGGACAGACATGGTTCAGTATAGTAGCTGGACAGACAGGGTTCAGTATAGTAGCTGGACAGACGGGGTTCAGTATAGACAGACAGGGTTCAGTATAGTAGCTGGACAGACGGGGTTCAGTATAGACAGACAGGGTTCAGTATAGTAGCTGGACAGACAGGGTTCAGTATAGACAGACAGGGTTCAGTATAGTAGCTGGACAGACAGGGTTCAGTATAGTAGCTGGACAGACAGGGTTCAGTATAGTAGCTGGACAGACGGGGTTCAGTATAGACAGACAGGGTTCAGTATAGTAGCTGGACAGACAGGGTTCAGTATAGTAGCTGGACAGACATGGTTCAATATAGACAGACAGGGTTCAGTATAGTAGCTGGACAGACAGGGTTCAGTATAGTAGCTGGACAGACGGGGGTTCAGTATAGACAGACAGGGTTCAGTATAGTAGCTGGACAGACGGGGTTCAGTATAGACAGACAGGGTTCAGTATAGTAGCTGGACAGACAGGGTTAAGTATAGATAGACAGGGTTCAGTATAGTAGCTGGACAGACAGGGTTCAGTATAGTAGCTGGACAGACAGGGTTCAGTATAGTAGCTGGACAGACATGGTTCAGTATAGTAGCTGGACAGACAGGGTTCAGTATAGTAGCTGGACAGACAGAGTTCAGTATAGACAGACATGGTTCAGTATATTAGCTGGACAGACAGAGTTCAGTATAGACAGACAGGGTTCAGTATAGTAGCTGGACAGACAGGGTTCAGTATAGTAGCTGGACAGACAGGGTTCAGTATAGTAGCTGGACAGACAGGGTTCAGTATAGTAGCTGGACAGACAGGGTTCAGTATAGACAGACAGGGTTCAGTATAGTAGCTGGACAGACGGGGTTCAGTATAGTAGCTGGACAGACATGGTTCAGTATAGACAGACAGGGTTCAGTATAGTAGCTGGACAGACAGGGTTCAGTATAGTAGCTGGACAGACAGGGTTCAGTATAGTAGCTGGACAGACAGGGTTCAGTATAGACAGACAGGGTTCAGTATAGTAGCTGGACAGACGGGGTTCAGTATAGACAGACAGGGTTCAGTATAGTAGCTGGACAGACAGGGTTAAGTATAGACATACAGGGTTCAGTATAGAAGCTGGACAGACAGGGTTCAGTATAGTAGCTGGACAGACAGGGTTCAGTATAGTAGCTGGACAGACAGGGTTCAGTATAGTAGCTGGACAGACAGAGTTCAGTATAGTAGCTGGACAGGCCGGGTTCAGTATAGTAGCTGGACAGACAGGGTTCAGTATAGTAGCTGGACAGGCCAGGTTCAGTATAGTAGCTGGACATACAGGGTTCAGTATAGACAGACAGGGTTCAGCATTGTAGCTGGACAGACAGGGTTCAGTATAGACAGACAGGGTTCAGTATAGTAGCTGGACAGACAGGGTTCAGTATAGTAGCTGGACAGACAGGGTTCAGTATAGTAGCTGGACAGACGGGGTTCAGTATAGACAGACAGGGTTCAGTATAGTAGCTGGACAGACAGGGTTCAGTATAGTAGCTGGACAGACATGGTTCAATATAGACAGACAGGGTTCAGTATAGTAGCTGGACAGACAGGGTTCAGTATAGTAGCTGGACAGACAGGGTTCAGTATAGACAGACAGGGTTCAGTATAGTAGCTGGACAGACGGGGTTCAGTATAGACAGACAGGGTTCAGTATAGTAGCTGGACAGACAGGGTTAAGTATAGATAGACAGGGTTCAGTATAGTAGCTGGACAGACAGGGTTCAGTATAGTAGCTGGACAGACAGGGTTCAGTATAGTAGCTGGACAGACATGGTTCAGTATAGTAGCTGGACAGACAGGGTTCAGTATAGTAGCTGGACAGACAGAGTTCAGTATAGACAGACATGGTTCAGTATATTAGCTGGACAGACAGAGTTCAGTATAGACAGACAGGGTTCAGTATAGTAGCTGGACAGACAGGGTTCAGTATAGTAGCTGGACAGACAGGGTTCAGTATAGTAGCTGGACAGACAGGGTTCAGTATAGTAGCTGGACAGACAGGGTTCAGTATAGACAGACAGGGTTCAGTATAGTAGCTGGACAGACGGGGGTTCAGTATAGTAGCTGGACAGACATGGTTCAGTATAGACAGACAGGGTTCAGTATAGTAGCTGGACAGACAGGGTTCAGTATAGTAGCTGGACAGACAGGGTTCAGTATAGTAGCTGGACAGACAGGGTTCAGTATAGACAGACAGGGTTCAGTATAGTAGCTGGACAGACGGGGGTTCAGTATAGACAGACAGGGTTCAGTATAGTAGCTGGACAGACAGGGTTAAGTATAGACATACAGGGTTCAGTATAGAAGCTGGACAGACAGGGTTCAGTATAGTAGCTGGACAGACAGGGTTCAGTATAGTAGCTGGACAGACAGGGTTCAGTATAGTAGCTGGACAGACAGAGTTCAGTATAGTAGCTGGACAGGCCGGGTTCAGTATAGTAGCTGGACAGACAGGGTTCAGTATAGTAGCTGGACAGGCCAGGTTCAGTATAGTAGCTGGACAGACAGGGTTCAGTATAGACAGACAGGGTTCAGCATAGTAGCTGGACAGACAGGGTTCAGTATAGACAGACAGGGTTCAGCATAGTAGCTGGACAGACAGGGTTCAGTATAGTAGCTGGACAGACATGGTTCAGTATAGTAGCTGGACAGACAGGGTTCAGTATAGTAGCTGGACAGACGGGGTTCAGTATAGACAGACAGGGTTCAGTATAGTAGCTGGACAGACGGGGGTTCAGTATAGACAGACAGGGTTCAGTATAGTAGCTGGACAGACAGGGTTCAGTATAGACAGACAGGGTTCAGTATTGTAGCTGGACAGACAGGGTTCAGTATAGTAGCTGGACAGACATGGTTCAGTATAGTAGCTGGACAGACAGGGTTCAGTATAGTAGCTGGACAGACAGAGTTCAGTATAGACAGACATGGTTCAGTATATTAGCTGGACAGACAGAGTTCAGTATAGACAGACAGGGTTCAGTATAGTAGCTGGACAGACAGGGTTCAGTATAGTAGCTGGACAGACAGGGTTCAGTATAGTAGCTGGACAGACAGGGTTCAGTATAGTAGCTGGACAGACAGGGTTCAGTATAGACAGACAGGGTTCAGTATAGTAGCTGGACAGACGGGGTTCAGTATAGTAGCTGGACAGACATGGTTCAGTATAGACAGACAGGGTTCAGTATAGTAGCTGGACAGACAGGGTTCAGTATAGTAGCTGGACAGACAGGGTTCAGTATAGTAGCTGGACAGACAGGGTTCAGTATAGACAGACAGGGTTCAGTATAGTAGCTGGACAGACGGGGTTCAGTATAGACAGACAGGGTTCAGTATAGTAGCTGGACAGACAGGGTTAAGTATAGACATACAGGGTTCAGTATAGAAGCTGGACAGACAGGGTTCAGTATAGTAGCTGGACAGACAGGGTTCAGTATAGTAGCTGGACAGACAGGGTTCAGTATAGTAGCTGGACAGACAGAGTTCAGTATAGTAGCTGGACAGGCCGGGTTCAGTATAGTAGCTGGACAGACAGGGTTCAGTATAGTAGCTGGACAGGCCAGGTTCAGTATAGTAGCTGGACAGACAGGGTTCAGTATAGACAGACAGGGTTCAGCATAGTAGCTGGACAGACAGGGTTCAGTATAGACAGACAGGGTTCAGCATAGTAGCTGGACAGACAGGGTTCAGTATAGTAGCTGGACAGACATGGTTCAGTATAGTAGCTGGACAGACAGGGTTCAGTATAGTAGCTGGACAGACGGGGTTCAGTATAGACAGACAGGGTTCAGTATAGTAGCTGGACAGACGGGGTTCAGTATAGACAGACAGGGTTCAGTATAGTAGCTGGACAGACAGGGTTCAGTATAGACAGACAGGGTTCAGTATTGTAGCTGGACAGACAGGGTTTTGTATAGTAGCTGGACAGACAGGGTTCAGTATAGTAGCTGGACAGACGGGGTTCAGTATAGACAGACAGGGTTCAGTATAGTAGCTGGACAGACAGGGTTCAGTATAGTAGCTGGACAGTCATGGTTCAATATAGACAGACAGGGTTCAGTATAGTAGCTGGACAGACAGGGTTCAGTATAGTAGCTGGACAGACGGGGTTCAGTATAGACAGACAGGGTTCAGTATAGTAGCTGGACAGACGGGGTTCAGTATAGACAGACAGGGTTCAGTATAGTAGCTGGACAGACAGGGTTAAGTATAGACAGACAGGGTTCAGTATAGTAGCTGGACAGACAGGGTTCAGTATAGTAGCTGGACAGACAGGGTTCAGTATAGTAGCTGTACAGACATGGTTCAGTATAGTAGCTGGACAGACAGGGTTCAGTATAGTAGCTGGACAGACAGAGTTCAGTATAGACAGACATGGTTCAGTATAGTAGCTGGACAGACAGGGTTCAGTATAGACAGACAGGGTTCAGTATAGTAGCTGGACAGACAGGGTTCAGTATAGTAGCTGGACAGACTGGGTTCAGTATAGTAGCTGGACAGACGGGGTTCAGTATAGACAGACAGGGTTCAGTATAGTAGCTGGACAGACAGGGTTCAGTATAGTAGCTGGACAGACATGGTTCAGTATAGACAGACAGGGTTCAGTATAGTAGCTGGACAGACAGGGCTCAGTATAGTAGCTGGACAGACAGGGTTCAGTATAGACAGACAGGGTTCAGTATAGTAGCTGGACAGACGGGGTTCAGTATAGACAGACAGGGTTCAGTATAGTAGCTGGACAGACAGGGTTAAGTATAGATAGACAGGGTTCAGTATAGTAGCTGGACAGACAGGGTTCAGTATAGTAGCTGGACAGACAGGGTTCAGTATAGTAGCTGGACAGACAGGGTTCAGTATAGTAGCTGGACAGACAGGGTTCAGTATAGTAGCTGGACAGACAGAGTTCAGTATAGACAGACATGGTTCAGTATATTAGCTGGACAGACAGAGTTCAGTATAGACAGACAGGGTTCAGTATAGTAGCTGGACAGACAGGGTTCAGTATAGTAGCTGGACAGACAGGGTTCAGTATAGTAGCTGGACAGACAGGGTTCAGTATAGTAGCTGGACAGACAGGGTTCAGTATAGACAGACAGGGTTCAGTATAGTAGCTGGACAGACGGGGTTCAGTATAGTAGCTGGACAGACATGGTTCAGTATAGACAGACAGGGTTCAGTATAGTAGCTGGACAGACAGGGTTCAGTATAGTAGCTGGACAGACAGGGTTCAGTATAGTAGCTGGACAGACAGGGTTCAGTATAGACAGACAGGGTTCAGTATAGTAGCTGGACAGACGGGGTTCAGTATAGACAGACAGGGTTCAGTATAGTAGCTGGACAGACAGGGTTAAGTATAGACATACAGGGTTCAGTATAGAAGCTGGACAGACAGGGTTCAGTATAGTAGCTGGACAGACAGGGTTCAGTATAGTAGCTGGACAGACAGGGTTCAGTATAGTAGCTGGACAGACAGAGTTCAGTATAGTAGCTGGACAGGCCGGGTTCAGTATAGTAGCTGGACAGACAGGGTTCAGTATAGTAGCTGGACAGGCCAGGTTCAGTATAGTAGCTGGACAGACAGGGTTCAGTATAGACAGACAGGGTTCAGCATAGTAGCTGGACAGACAGGGTTCAGTATAGACAGACAGGGTTCAGCATAGTAGCTGGACAGACAGGGTTCAGTATAGTAGCTGGACAGACATGGTTCAGTATAGTAGCTGGACAGACAGGGTTCAGTATAGTAGCTGGACAGACGGGGGTTCAGTATAGACAGACAGGGTTCAGTATAGTAGCTGGACAGACGGGGTTCAGTATAGACAGACAGGGTTCAGTATAGTAGCTGGACAGACAGGGTTCAGTATAGACAGACAGGGTTCAGTATTGTAGCTGGACAGACAGGGTTCAGTATAGTAGCTGGACAGACATGGTTCAGTATAGTAGCTGGACAGACAGGGTTCAGTATAGTAGCTGGACAGACAGAGTTCAGTATAGACAGACATGGTTCAGTATATTAGCTGGACAGACAGAGTTCAGTATAGACAGACAGGGTTCAGTATAGTAGCTGGACAGACAGGGTTCAGTATAGTAGCTGGACAGACAGGGTTCAGTATAGTAGCTGGACAGACAGGGTTCAGTATAGACAGACAGGGCTCAGTATAGTAGCTGGACAGACGGGGTTCAGTATAGTAGCTGGACAGACATGGTTCAGTATAGACAGACAGGGTTCAGTATAGTAGCTGGACAGACAGGGTTCAGTATAGTAGCTGGACAGACAGGGTTCAGTATAGACAGACAGGGTTCAGTATAGTAGCTGGACAGACGGGGTTCAGTATAGACAGACAGGGTTCAGTATAGTAGCTGGACAGACAGGGTTAAGTATAGACATACAGGGTTCAGTATAGAAGCTGGACAGACAGGGTTCAGTATAGTAGCTGGACAGACAGGGTTCAGTATAGTAGCTGGACAGACAGGGTTCAGTATAGTAGCTGGACAGACAGAGTTCAGTATAGTAGCTGGACAGG
This sequence comes from Coregonus clupeaformis, assembly GCF_020615455.1. Lineage (NCBI taxonomy): Eukaryota > Metazoa > Chordata > Actinopteri > Salmoniformes > Salmonidae > Coregonus > Coregonus clupeaformis. The sequence goes on from NW_025534764.1 coordinate 73,617, forward strand.
CCGGGTTCAGTATAGTAGCTGGACAGACAGGGTTCAGTATAGTAGCTGGACAGGCCAGGTTCAGTATAGTAGCTGGACAGACAGGGTTCAGTATAGACAGACAGGGTTCAGCATAGTAGCTGGACAGACAGGGTTCAGTATAGACAGACAGGGTTCAGCATAGTAGCTGGACAGACAGGGTTCAGTATAGTAGCTGGACAGACATGGTTCAGTATAGTAGCTGGACAGACAGGGTTCAGTATAGTAGCTGGACAGACGGGGTTCAGTATAGACAGACAGGGTTCAGTATAGTAGCTGGACAGACGGGGGTTCAGTATAGACAGACAGGGTTCAGTATAGTAGCTGGACAGACAGGGTTCAGTATAGACAGACAGGGTTCAGTATTGTAGCTGGACAGACAGGGTTCAGTATAGTAGCTGGACAGACAGGGTTCAGTATAGTAGCTGGACAGACGGGGTTCAGTATAGACAGACAGGGTTCAGTATAGTAGCTGGACAGACAGGGTTCAGTATAGTAGCTGGACAGTCATGGTTCAATATAGACAGACAGGGTTCAGTATAGTAGCTGGACAGACAGGGTTCAGTATAGTAGCTGCACGGGGTCAGAGACAGACAGGGTTCAGTATAGTAGCTGGACAGACGGGGTTCAGTATAGACAGACAGGGTTCAGTATAGTAGCTGGACAGACAGGGTTAAGTATAGACAGACAGGGTTCAGTATAGTAGCTGGACAGACAGGGTTCAGTATAGTAGCTGGACAGACAGGGTTCAGTATAGTAGCTGTACAGACATGGTTCAGTATAGTAGCTGGACAGACAGGGTTCAGTATAGTAGCTGGACAGACAGAGTTCAGTATAGACAGACATGGTTCAGTATAGTAGCTGGACAGACAGAGTTCAGTATAGACAGACAGGGTTCAGTATAGTAGCTGGACAGACAGGGTTCAGTATAGTAGCTGGACAGACAGGGTTCAGTATAGTAGCTGGACAGACAGGGTTCAGTATAGTAGCTGGACAGACAGGGTTCAGTATAGTAGCTGGACAGACAGGGTTCAGTATAGTAGCTGGACAGACAGGGTTCAATATAGACAGACAGGGTTCAGTATAGTAGCTGGGACATTTAACATTTTAGTCATTTAGCAGACGCTCTTATCCAGAGCGACTTACAGGAGCAATTAGGATTAAGTGCCTTGCTCAAGGGCACATGGACAGATTTTTCACCTAGTCGGCTCGGAGAGTCGAACCAACACTCTTAAATGCTAGGCTACCTGCTGGGACAGACAGGGCAGCTGAGGCCAGTACTGTGGAAAGGCTTGGGGGATCTCTAGGATTCTCTGCAGATATAGGGTGTCAGAGGTGTGTTAAGGACACTAACCATGACTACAGTAAGCACTACATCCTGTGTTCAACCAGGAGTGTATTATGCATGCAGCATGACTGCAGTTTTTGATAATGGGGGGATGCAGTGAGGGGCGGAGCTAAAGCTTGACTGGCTGCAGCCGATGTAGGCTGGTGTTGTGTTGTCCTCAGAGAGCTGAGAGTTCTGCAGACTCAGAGCAGTCACTCTAGTATCTCTCTCTCTCTCTCACACACTCTCTCTCTCTCTCTCTCTCTCTCTCTCTCTCTCTTTCTCTCTCACCCTCTCACCCTCTCTCTTGCTCTGTGTCACTCTCTCTCTCCCTCTCTGTCTCTATCTCTGTCTCTGTCTCTCTCTCTCTCTCTCTGTCTCTGTCTCTCTCTCTCTCTCTCTCTCTCTCTCTCTCTCTCTCTCTCTCTCTCTCTCTCTCTCTCTCTCTATATCTCTCTCTCGCTCATTCTCTCTCTCTATCTCTCCTCTCAGTATTCAGGAGGTGTGTCTTGCTGCAGTATCACACTCATATGCTGCTGAAGAACTGATGTGGAAGCATGTGTGACGCCAGACAGGACCCGTCTGAGCGCTGCAATGTGTTTGTGTGTTTGTATGTGTGTGTGTGTGTGTGTGTGTGTGTGTGAGCGCATATATTAACGGAGAAAGCCCTCCACAGAGAAACGCCTGCATGACTATATTTGGAGAATACTGCTGACTCATGAGTCTTATAAATCATTGAAACATCCTACAGCCTGAGGAAAGCTCTAACTATGTCACTGTACTCAGCCTTACTGTGGCATAGATAACATCCTGCATACTAACATGGAAAGTGCACACTGGGGGTTATATCTAATAGAATCAAGTTTTATTTATACAGCTAAAAGCTGAAATGCGTATACACTGTATACCAGGATATTCAACAAAACAAAACAACAACAACAAATGAATATATGAATTCAGATCCATTCCTCATCTGTGGCTGCTGCTACACTGAGGTTACAGTCAGACTGCTAAGGATAGTGCAAGGGAGCATATGAATAGATTGGGTGGCATCGTGTGTGTGTGGCATCGTGGTTGTTGTTGACATGAGGACACACAGTCAGCTATGAAGAGCAGAAGGTCAAGACATCATGTTGTCTGTTGTGTTACATTCAGATTTCATTCAGCAAAGAAGATAAACTATAATTGTATTTTCTCTCTAGCTGATGTCATTTCTCTCTCTCCTCTCTAGCTCATGTCCTGTCCATCATAGACCTCTGTCGGTCTGTGTGGCAGTCAGTAGACAGTCATGGCTCTCAACAGACTGCTTCTGCTAGTCCTCTCCTCCTCTCTGTCACACACTGGTGAGTAGCTCTCAACAGACTGCTTCTGCTAGTCCTCTCCTCCTCTCTGTCACACACTGGTGAGTAGCTCCCAGCAGACTGCTTCTGTCTTCTAGACATGTCTTAGAATGAACTAGATTAGATATCATCTCAAAAGGACTACTGTCCATGTTGCTCCGTTCTACCTCATGTGCTGTTGGAACATTGTGATACAGTTTAAGCCATGTTGCTCTGTTCTACCTCATGTGTTGTTGGAACATTGTGATACAGTTTAAGTAATGTTGCTTCATTCTACCTCATGTGTTGTTGGAACATTGTGATACAGTTTAAGTAATGTTGCTCCGTTCTACCTCATGTGTTGTTGGAACATTGTGATACAGTTTAAGCCATGTTGCTTCATTCTACCTCATGTGTTGTTGGAACATTGTGATACAGTTTAAGCCATGTTGCTCTGTTCAACCTCATGTGCTGTTGGAACATTGTGATACAGTTTAAGTCATGTTGCTCTGTTCAACCTCATGTGCTGTTGGAACATTGTGATACAGTTTAAGTCATGTTGCTTCATTCTACCTCATGTGTTGTTGGAACATTGTGATACAGTTTAAGCCATGTTGCTTCATTCTACCTCATGTGCTGTTGGAACATTGTGATACAGTTTAAGTCATGTTGCTCTGTTCAACCTCATGTGTTGTTGGAACATTGTGATACAGTTTAAGCCATGTTGCTCTGTTCAACCTCATGTGCTGTTGGAACATTGTGATACAGTTTAAGCCATGTTCTAGCCAATGAGAAACTAAACAACGTGTACTTGTTTCTCCCGTCATTTTGCAGTGGCGGTCTTGTTTGGTGAGCCCAGGATCTTTGGAGGTAAGACTGGTTGTGATTCACATGACGGTTAACTCTCTAAAAGCTTGTAATGCACTTACGTACAGTGTGAACTCCTAAACGCTGAGTCACAGTAAAAGGGGTCTGGTTTCATGTGTGTTTATCGACCATTCACAGTTATATTGGTATTAATGTTGCTGTAACGTTGTTGTAACATTACTGTGATGTTGTGCCCTGTTAGATGACGCTACAGGCTACGGTCCAATATTTGAAGAGGAGCCTCTGGATATTGTCTACACAAAGGAGTCACCTGACAGACGCATCTCCATGAACTGTAGAGCACGGGCCAACCCTGCACCTACGTACAGGTAACACACGCGCACGCACGCACACACACACACACACACACACACACACACACACCACACACGCACGCACGCACGCACGCACGCACGCACGCACGCACACACACACACACACACACACACACACACACACACACACACACACACACACACACACACACACACACACACACACACACCACACCACACACACACACCACACACCACACACCACACACACACACACACACACACACACACACACCCGTGCCATACATTCAGGTAACATGCGTTACTTAGATCACATATCTTTGGCGTCCTGGAAAACCAAAGAGGTAACTTTTCAGGAATTGAAAAAATGATTGATGGTTATTTTAAGATCTACTGCCATGTAGTCACAGACATTCACAAGGTGTTCTGAATGACTTTGATTGGTTCTAGAGTCATACAACGTTCAGAGTACATGAAGAGGAATGACTAATTCCAATTTATTCAAAAAACAGCAATTTATCGGTTAAAATTGAGATACACATTTCCCGCCAGATGGAGGCGTGACAACTGGGAGATCAAGCTGATGGAGCTGCCTAATGAACACTACAGTCTGGTGGGAGGGAACCTCATCATAAACAACCCTGAAGAGAAGAAACATGCAGGGACCTATGTCTGTGTCGCCAAGAACATCTACGGCACTGTCATCAGCAAGGAGGCCAAGGTCAAGTTTGGATGTGAGTATTGTCGCGAGCCATAACCGAATATCATGTTGAGAGAGACTAGTACTGGATGTGAGTGAAACTGGTTGACTCTGGTCAACAGGTGTTAGTTCGATTTCTCTCTCACAGTAGATTTACTTATTCAGATCCCAATGGTTCTGAAATGGAATTGACTAACAAACACAAGTATCACCAAGAATGAGCCGTGTCGTGTGTCTAGTCCCTAAGTCATTGCTTCTGTCTGTGGTTTACAGCTGTGTTGTCTGTGGACACCTGGGATCATAACTATATGCTAGAGTTACACTGACCAATGCGTTGTGTTTTCTCTATCTCCAGACCTGGAGGAGTTCCCAGATGAAGAGCGGGACCCTGTGACCGTGAAGGAGGGCCAGGGGGCCGTGCTGCTCTGTGCTCCTCCCAAGCGATGGCCAAGTTAGTACCTCGACATACTGGAATACACATGATCACTCAAACTAACACACACTTATCTTTTCTTACAACCACTGACTTTGCTGATATTACTTTATTGAAGAAAAATGTGTTTACTATGACTGTGTTATGTGGTTGACTCACCTAGTTATCTTAAAGGCCCAGTGCATTCAAAAACGTGATTTTCCTGTGTTTTATACATATTTCCACACTATGAGGTTGGAATAATACTGTGAAATGTTCTGCCAATAACAGCACATTTTCAGTTTTCACCTCCTCACTCAGACCACTCCCAGACAGTCCTAGAAAAAGTATTGCTTGAGAAATTGCTCTTTGCTAAAAAGCAATTTCTGTTTCTTTTTTTTAAACCATTTTAATTGAAAACAATCACAGTAAGGTACTTAATTGTTTACCAGAAATGATTTGATATTGAGATAAAAATGGCTGCATTGGACCTTTAAGATCAATGCACTATCTTCAAGTGGCTCTGGTTAAGAGCGTCTGCTGAAATGTAAACGTAAACCAGGGGTGTCAAACGTCCGGCCCGCGGGCCGGATCAGGCCCGCAAACGGGTTTAATCCGGCCCGCGAGATGATTTTGAAATAAATAAATAAAAATAAATAAATAAAATAATAATAATAATTTTGTAAAGTATAAAAATGCGCTGCAATTTTTCAATAAAATAAACTGCTGTTCCAATTGCGTCCACTGGATGGTGCAATAGCAATTGTGTTAAGCAAGCAAACTGTTTATACCGGGGCAGAGCAAGTAGGTCAAGCACGTGCAGCCAATGAGCTACTTTGTTTTGCCCGCGATATTTATTACGGCTTCTACTTTTAACATTATGTGCTTTGGCACCCTCATTGCCCCAATATGTCTCTGTCAAAAAAGAGAAAAGTGGACGCAGAGTGCAGAGTGTTCCAAGAAAAGTGGTCATCCTATTTATTCACGGAATTGAATGGGAAAGCTGTATGTTTGGTGTGTTCAGAGCATGTTGCGGTGCTGAAAGAATATAACCTTCGTCGCCACTATGTGAGTCTTCATGCCGACAAATATGACAACTTTCAAGGACAGCGGAGATGAGAGAAGGTGAATGAACTGTTGGCGGGTCTGAAGAAACAGCAGTCTGTGTTTACTCACAGCCGAGACATCAGTGACGCTGCAGTGAAAGCTAGCTACCTCATTGCTAATGAAATCGCAGTGGCTTCAAAACCATTTAGTGAGGGTGAATTTGTAAAAACATGCATGATGAAGGCAGCGGAGATTGTGTGCCCTGAAAAGCGGCAGGCTTTTTGCAAATATCAGCCTGACAAGAAACACAGTTGCAGACAGGATTTCCGATCTTTCAGTGGATTTGGACAGCCAGTTGAAGCAAAAAGTAAAGTCATTTATTGCGTTTTCGGTTGCAATTGATGAAAGCACGGACATTACAGATGTTGCACAACTGGCCATTTTCATCCGCGGAGTTGATGACACATTGACCGTCACCGAGGAGTTTGTGGAGTTGGTGCCGATGACAGATACAACGACAGCAGCTGATATTTTTACCGCACTCGTCGGGCGCGCTGGACAGGGTCGGAGTGGACTGGTCCCGCGCTGTCAGCCTGGCTACAGATGGTGCGCCCTCAATGATCGGGAAAAAAGCAGGCGTTGTGACAAAGTTCAGAGAGAAAGTGCAATCTGCAAATGGAGGACGTGATTTTTTAACTTTTCACTGTATTTTGCACCAGGAGGCTTTGTGTTGCAAGTCATTAAAGATGGATAACGTCATGAAGGTGGTCATCCAAACTGTTAATTTCATCCGATCCAGAAGCCTGAATCACCGTCAGTTTGACAGCCTTCTCAGAGAGAAAGACCACATCTATGGCCTGCCATACCACACTGAGGTAAGATGGTTAAGGCGAGGTGCTGTGCTGAGGCGTTTCTTTGATTTACGAGAAGAAATTGAACAGTTCATGGAAGAAAAGGGCAAACCAGTGTTAGAATGTCATTCCGCAGAATGGATGCAGGACCTTGCATTTATGGTGGATGTTACAGAGCACCTGAATAACTTGAACAAACAGCTGCAAGGGCGCAACAAAGTTGTCACGCAGTATTATGACAGCATACGTTCTTTCAAGTTGAAGCTGTCATTGTGGGAGACGCAACTTGCCGGTGGTGATGCAGCTCACTTCCCCTGTCTGAAAAATGTGTGCGCGACCCAACATGTGGCAGACATGAAGCGGTTCAAAGATAAAATAACGGGACTGTTACGGGAGTTTGAGCAACGCTTTCAGATTTATGTTTATATAGTTTTATGTTGATGTGCTATTGTTTTTAATAGATTTTATTTTATTTGTATATTTAACCTATTCTTGACTCTGTGGTTCTTGCACTTGTTTGGGGAACAGGATTTCATTATTTTTATCTACATTTCTGCCTGAGAAATGACACCCTGATATAGTTCTGTGATCTGTGAAACAGTTCTGTTAATCACTGAGGCATTGTGTGTTTGTGTGTTCTTTTTCTTTAGAATTTTCAAATAAACTTGACGTGTTTTATGATTAATAGTGATGTTGTGCTTGTACTATTTTGGACACACTGTCCTCAGGCTCCAGCTTTATGTTGTATGTTGATCGTATTAAAACAAAGAAAACAATCTGAAGTTGTTGTTTTTAAGTTATATATACCATGATTTTTCCGGTCCGGCCCACTTGGGAATAGATTTTCCTCCATGTGGCCCCTGAGCTAAAATGAGTTTGACACCCCTGACGTAAACATTCTGACTTCTAATGTATTCAGTGCTGAATCATAGAACTTCATGAAGAAAGAGCTGGACAGAACACCGTTGTTCACAGTACCTCAGAGTTACACAGTACACAAAACGAACCCCCGTAGAGACTCAGAGGTGATTCAGGTGAAACTGACCACCACATTCTTACTATTTCGTTTTTTGTTCTTCCCCTGTATCCCAGCTGAGGTGACGTTCCGTTGGATATACAACGAGTTTCCGGTTTTCCTCCACCCGGATAAGCGTCGCTTCGTCTCTCAGAGCACCGGGAATCTGTACATCTCCAAGGTGGAGGCGTCAGACGCAGGGAACTACTCCTGCTATGTGTTTAACCCACAGATCGGCAAGGGAGTCTACTCCAAGTTCATCACTCTTATATCTACAGAAGAGAGTGAGTAGCCTATGTCTGTGTTACCTAGATAGTTCACTACTTTATGTCTGCGTTACCTAGATAGTTCACTACTTTATGTCTGTGTTACCTAGATAGTGCACTACTTTATGTCTGTGTTACCTAGATAGTTCACTACTTTATGTCTGTGTTACCTAGATAGTTCACTACTTTATGTCTGTATTACCTAGATAGTGCACTACTTTTGACCATTGTCTTTGCTTTGTCTGCAACTCCGGGTAGTTACGCCTAGGCTCAGATCTAGGATCAGCTTATACCCTCCCCAAAACCTAAGATTTTTCATTTGATGGAAAGACACAAAACTGACCTTAGATCAATGTCTAGGTAGAAGTTGACCCTAGTCACAGATCTAGGATCATCTTACACTGCGAAATCTAACCCTAAACATTAGGCTGGAAAAACACAAAAAACTGACCAGGGATCAATATCTTTTGGGCAACTCTATAGTGCTGACCTATGACCTATGACCCTTTCATCCCCACAGCCCCAGAGAAGAGGTACAAGGCCGACCTCGTAGTGAAGTTCCCTGACACCACAGCTATGCTCAACTACAACGTCACACTGGAGTGCTTCGCTCTGGGAAAGTGAGTCAGAATATGGAAATGACAGATATTTAGTTACTGATGAAACAAACACCAAGACTTTGGGGACTTTTGATCAGTCGTCACACTGTAATAGAGAAGATGGCATCCACTTGCTTATACATCTTTTGTGAAACAGTTATGTATGCCTTTATTTATTTATTAAGCCTTCATAAGACACATGGCCTGTCCCAAATGGTTCCCTTTTCCCTATATAGTGCACTACTCTTGACCAGAGCCCTAGAATCGGCTTCCTATTTCGCAACAAAGCCTCCTTCACTCATGCTGCCAAACATGCCCTCGTAAAACTGACTATCCTACCGATCCTTGACTTCGGCGATGTCATTTACAAAATAGCCTCCAACACTCTACTCAGCAAATTGGATGTAGTCTATCACAGTGCCATCCGTTTTGTCACCAAAGCCCCATATACTACCCACCACTGTGACCTGTACGCTCTTGTTGGCTGGTCCTCACTACATATTAGTCGCCAAACCCACTGGCTCCAGGCCATCTATAAATCACTGCTAGGCAAATCCCCGCCTTATCTTAGCTCATTGGTCACCATAGCAACACCCACCCATAGTATGCGCTCCAGCAGGTATATCTCACTGGTCATCCCCAAAGCCAACACCTCCTTTGGCCCCCATTCCTTCCAGTTCTCTGCTGCCAATGACTGGAATGAACTGCAAAAATCTCAGAAGCTGGAGACTCTTATCTCCCTCACTAACTTTAAGCATCAGTTGTCAGAGCAGCTTACCGATCACTGCACCTGTACACAACCCATCTGAAATTAGCCCACCCAACTACCTCATTCCCATATTGTTATTTATTTTGCTCATTGGCACCCCAGTATCTCTATTTGCACATCATCTCTTGCACATCTATCATTCCAGTATTAATACTAATTGTAATTATTTTGCACTATGGCCTATTTATTGCCTTACCTCCATAACTTGCTACATTTGCACACACTGTATATATATTTTCTGTTGTATTTTTGACTTTATGTTTTGTTTTACCCAATATGTAACTCTGTGTTGTTGTTTTTATCGCACTGCTTTGCTTTATCTTGGCCAGGTCGCAGTTGTAAATGAGAACTTGTTCTCAACTGGCTTACCTGGTTAAATAAAGGGGAAATCAAAATAAATAAATAAACATAGTGCACTAAATAGGGAATAAGGTGTCATTTGGGACACGACCATGCTCAGTTTGTTCCTTCGTCTCTTGTTCTCTTTGCGTCCAGTCCGGCCCCTCATATCGTCTGGAGGAAGATAGGTGCTACCGACCTGCCTGCTAGCGCTGAGGTCAGCATGTCTGGAGCGCTGCTCCACCTCTACAACGTCCAGTATGAAGATGCAGCAGGGTACGAGTGTGAGGCCATCAACCAGAAATGGCAGGACTGGCATCAGGCGTGGCTCTACGTAGAGGGTAAGATGCCAAACTCCATCTCTACAGTATTACAAGGACATATCTGATATACAGTATATAGCAGTTGCTTATAACACTTTACATTATAATGTTAGTACCACTAACACTAAGATATGATTTACTGTAAACCAAAACATATACATGGTTTCATTGTAGTGTGTATGTGTTTCAACATTGATATTATGTTTTGATTGACAGCTGCTCCTGAGTGGGCTGTGACCATCAACAACACCCAGAAGGACATAGAGTCAGAACACACCATGTCCTGTGTAGCTAACGGGAAGCCTGACCCGTACATCCGATGGCTCAAGGATGGATACTCGGTAAAGATGCCTGTCCTCCCAATGCTGGCTGTTATTCTTTAAAGGGCTACTTCAAGATCAAAATCAAAGTTGGACAGATGAACACAAAACTCTTAAAGGGATACTTGGGGATTTTGGCAAGGATGCCCTTTATCTACTTCCCCAGAGTCAGATCAACTTGTGGATACCATCTGTATGTGTCTGTGTCCAGTATGAAGGAAGTTAGAGGTAGTTTGACGAGCCAATGCTAACTAGCGTTAGCACAATGACTGGAAGTCTATGGGTCTCTGCTGGCATGCTTTTGTGGTAGGTGTTTTAATCAACACCTACCACAATTAATGTACATCTGTTGTGTAGATCCATTCTATAAGAATAGTGAAATAAGCAGGCCTTGATCTCAATTCAACAGGAAAGATTGGCACCATCTTATCTTGTACAAATTCTTTCCCAGTATGGTAAAGGTGAGCTGAAGTTCTCCAGTCTGACGCTTGCTGACTCTGGGATGTACCAGTGTATCGCTGAGAACTACTGGGGTATCATCTACGCCAGCGCTGAGCTACGTGTCATTGGTGAGTGTATAACACAAACTACGTGTGATTGGTTAGTCTGTAACAAAAACTATGTGTGATTGGTTAGTCTATATCCCAAACTACGTGTGATTGGTTAGTCTGTAACAAAAACTATGTGTGATTGGTTAGTCTATATTCCAAACTACGTGTGATTGGTTAGTTTATAACCCAAACTACGTGTGATTGGTTAGTCTATATCCCAAACTACGTGTGATTGGTTAGTCTATATCCCAAACTACGAGTGATTGGTTAGTCTATATCCCAAACTACGTGTGATTGGTTAGTCTATATCCCAAACTATGTGTGATTGGTTAGTCTATAACACAAATTACGTGTGATTGGTTAGTCTATATCCCAAACTACGTGTGATTGGTTAGTCTATATCCCAAACTATGTGTGATTGGTTAGTCTATAACACAAATTACGTGTGATTGGTTAGTCTATATCCCAAACTACTTGTGATTGGTTAGTCTATAACACAAATTACGTGTGATTGGTTAGTCTATAACACAAATTACGTGTGATTGGTTAGTCTATAACACAAACTATGTGTGATTGGTGAGTCTATATCCCAAACTATGTGTGATTGGTGAGTCTATAACACAAATTACGTGTGATTGGTTAGTCTATAACACAAACTATGTGTGATTGGTGAGTCTATAACACAAATTACGTGTGATTGGTTAGTCTATAACACAAATTACGTGTGATTGGTTAGTCTATAACACAAACTATGTGTGATTGGTTAGTCTATAACACAAACTATGTGTGATTGGTTAGTCTATAACACAAACTATGTGTGATTGGTGAGTCTATAACACAAATTACGTGTGATTGGTTAGTCTATAACACAAATTACGTGTGATTGGTTAGTCTATAACACAAATTACGTGTGATTGGTTAGTCTATAACACAAATTACGTGTGATTGGTTAGTCTATAACACAAACTATGTGTGATTGGTTAGTCTATAACACAAATTACGTGTGATTGGTTAGTCTATAACACAAACTATGTGTGATTGGTTAGTCTATAACACAAACTATGTGTGATTGGTGAGTCTATAACACAAATTACGTGTGATTCGTTAGTCTATAACACAAACTATATGTGATTGGTTAGTCTATAACACAAACTATGTGTGATTGGTGAGTCTATAACACAAATTACGTGTGATTCGTTAGTCTATAACACAAACTATATGTGATTGGTTAGTCTATAACACAAACTATGTGTGATTGGTGAGTCTATAACACAAATTACGTGTGATTGGTTAGTCTATAACACAAATTACGTGTGATTGGTTAGTCTATAACACAAACTATGTGTGATTGGTTAGTCTATAACACAAATTACGTGTGATTCGTTAGTCTATAACACAAACTATATGTGATTGGTTAGTCTATAACACAAACTATGTGTGATTGGTTAGTCTATAACCCAAACTACGTGTGATTGGTGAGTCTATAACACAAATTACGTGTGATTGGTTAGTCTATAACACAAACTATGTGTGATTGGTTAGTCTATAACACAAATTACGTGTGATTGGTTAGTCTATAACACAAACTACGTGTGATTGGTTAGTCTATAACACAAACTATGTGTGATTGGTGAGTCTATAACACAAATTACGTGTGATTGGTTAGTCTATAACACAAACTATGTGTGATTGGTTAGTCTATAACACAAATTACGTGTGATTGGTTAGTCTATAACACAAACTACGTGTGATTGGTTAGTCTATATCCCAAACTATGTGTGATTGGTTAGTCTATAACACAAATTACGTGTGATTGGTTAGTCTATAACACAAACTATGTGTGATTGGTGAGTCTATAACACAAATTACGTGTGATTGGTTAGTCTATAACACAAATTACGTGTGATTGGTTAGTCTATAACACAAACTACGTGTGATTGGTTAGTCTATAACACAAACTATATGTGATTGGTTAGTCTATATCCCAAACTATGTGTGATTGGTTAGTCTATAACACAAACTATGTGTGATTGGTGAGTCTATAACACAAACTACATGTGATTGGTTAGTCTATAACAAAAACTAAGTGTGATTGGTTAGTCTATAACACAAACTACATGTGATTGGTTAGTCTATAACAAAAACTAAGTGTGACTGGTGAGTCTATAACCCAAACTACGAGTCATTGGTGAGTCTGTGCCCGGCACCTCATTGGTTCATCTTTGAAAACAAATATGTAATATTAACAAGCACATAACCACTGTGTTTCTAGTGTTGATTCTGGGAATATAAAAAACAACATAGTCATCATTTATACACACTACAAAGTCCTCATTGATAAATAATTACATCCAACCACTTCCAAATATAGACAGTCTAAATTCTACCCTTCCCCATCCCAGCTTGTGCCCCAACGTTTGAGTTCAACCCAGTGAAGAAGTATCTTCTAGGAGCTAACAACGGCCGTGTGGTCATAGAGTGTAAACCCAGAGCTGCCCCCAGACCCAGGTTCACCTGGACCAAGGGAAAAGAAGTGCTCTTCAACAACTCACGGTAAATAAGGACGTCTTTGTGGGGGAAAATAATGTTACGAATACAAATGTTTGATTGGTTGATTGGTTGGTTGATTGGTTGATCAATTGGCTGATTGGTTTATTGGTTGGTTGATTGGTTGATTGGTTGATTGGTTGATTGGTTGATTGGTTGATTGGTTGATTGGTTGATTGGTTGGTTGATTGATTGGTTGATTGATTGACATCTGAGTTTGTTATTCATCCCAGCAACTGTAGGAGAATCTTGTCAAACCTTTGAAAGAAATCCAAAGTGCTGTATGGTTGTGAATGTTTCCGTCCCTCCATAGGATCTCCATAATGTTTGATGGGAGTCTGGAGATCCTGAACGCCACCAGGAATGACCAGGGGGTTTACACCTGCTTAGCTGAGAACGACAAGGGGAAGGCCAACAGCACAGGGACTCTCACCATCACAGGTATTACGCTCCATCCAGCTTTACACAGTTGTCTAAAATCTGCCCTATTATGAATCTACCTTGAATGTTCATGTGTAGTTACTGGGTATGTTGGTCACAGTGAACCATCTGTATGTCTCATTCGTTGATCCCATTCTGATTCTGTATTGACATGAGTACTGTTCTTTAAAGCTGGGTCTGTGTACAGCCAGCATAACGTTGCACAGTGTTGGTAAACAGTCTTCTCTACGTGTGTGTGTCTGACACAGAGGCGACCCAGATCACAGTGGCCCCAGAGGACACCCAGGTGATGGTAGGGGAGGAGGTGCGTCTGCAGTGCCAGGCCTCCTATGACCCCAGTCTGGACATCACCTTCATCTGGTCTCTGGACTTCAGGGTCATCGACCTCTACCTAGAGAGGAAGCACTACGAACGCATCATGGTAGGGAGGGATAGCACAACCCAGCAGGGTTGTGGTCAATTCCATTTCAATTCAGTCAATTCAGGAAGTATACTGAAATTCCAATTCCAATTCCGTTCAATGCTTTTGGTTTACTTTCTGAATTGACTGTATTCTAAATGGAATTGACCACAACCCTGGAACCCAGAATTAAATCTTGCGTGCTAACTTTTATGTTAACAATCTGTCATGAGAAACATGGAGTGATGGATGAGGCGTCAATGTCCCACCTTACAAGGCCGAATCATTTTGTGGGATCATATGCACACTGTGGGCTGAATGCATCTCAATATCCAGACTCAAAGTCTGACTCTGGCATAGCCTTTTACAAGCTCTTCTGGAAGTCTGGTAAAATCCAGATGAGCTGAACGCTATATATTACTTAAGCAATGAGCATGCATTGATATTGATGCCAATAAGATACCAGATACCTGTTTCTCAGGTGATTTGCCACTGTGTGAAGTGTCTAACCCTGTCTCTCTGTCTGTCTATCTCCTGTCCGTCCAGGATCGTGAGGACAGTGGAGAGCTGAAGATAATGAATGTCCAGTTAAGACACGAGGGACGCTACACATGTACAGCCCAGACTGTTGTGGACAACGTTACCGCGTCAGCTGACCTCAAGGTCAAAGGTCGTCCTGCTCCTCCCGGTGGGGTGAGGGTTGAGGAGATCAGGGACACCTCGGTGAAGTTGGTGTGGAACCGAGGGGCCGACCACGGCAGCCCCATCCTCGGGTACACCATCCAGACCAGAGACTTCTACGCACTAACTGAAGTGGACTGGAGGGACGCCTCCACCTGTAAGTACAGGAGTCTACCACCAGAGGGCGTCATTACTCTAACGCTGACAGCAAAAACATGAATACAGTTGCCTTTAATGCTGAACATACTACTACTGCTCTCTCTCCCCCTCTCTCTCTATCCCTCCCTCCCTCCCCCCTCTCTCTCTCTCCCTCTCCCTCCCTCCCTTCCTCTATCCCTCCTTCTCTCTCTCTCTCTCTCTCTCTCTCTCTCCCTTCCTCTCTCTCTCTCTCTCTCTCTCTCTCTCTCTCTCTCTCCTCACTCATTCACTCACTCACTCACTCACTCACTCACTCACTCACTCACTCACTCACTCACTCACTCACTCACTCTCTCACTCTCTCACTCACTCACTCCCTCACTCCCTCTCTCTCTCTCTCTCTCTCTCTCTCTCTCTCTCTCTCCATCCCTCTCTCTCTCTCTCTCTCTCTCTCTCTCTCTCTCTCCCTCTCTCTCTCCCTCTCTCTCTCTCTCTCTCTCTCTCTCTCTCTCTCTCTCTCTCTCTCTCTCTCTCTCTCTCTCTCTCTCTCTCTCTCTCTCTCTCTCTCTCTCTCTCTCTCTCTCTCTCTCTCTCTCTCTCTCCCTCTCTCTCTTTCTCAGCCCCTACGGCCCTGGATGGCATGTCAGTGATGGCTGATGTTATGGACCTGTACCCCTGGATGGAGTATGAGTTCAGGGTCTATGCTACTAACGAGTTTGGAGACGGGGAGGCCAGCATCCCTTCCATGAAGATCAAAACCTGGGACGCAGGTAGGGACCTGCCTGGGCCACTAACATGTTGTTGTTGCAATAGAAATGTGTGCGTTTGTGTATGAGTGTCTAATAACATCTGTTGGAAACACACTGTCTCTCAGTGCCTGTGGTGGCCCCGACCAACGTTGGAGGCTACGGGGGTAAAGATGGAGAGTTGATCATCACATGGACAGTAGGTGTCTGAGTTTCTCTCTTCCCCCTGTGGATGACACATTTCAACCAACCCTTCTAACCATGTTCTGATCCAGTGTTCTTCAGTCCTGGTTGTGTAGCATTATACGGTCTGCAGGCTTTTGCTCCTACCCCTATTTTGCCATAATGGTTCATACAAAATCTACGGTATCGACTTAAAGTTACTAATGTTGTTTTTCTTGAACAGCTTTTAATAAAAATTTTGGTCAGTTTGATATGTTGTGGGTCTTCATGATTAGGTAAATAACAAGGATCTGATCTTCCTCTGTCATCTTCCAGCCCGTGCAGCCGCAATACTTCTACGGCAAGAAGTTTGGCTACGTTGTGGCCTTCAAGCCTCATGATGATTATGACTGGTGGTATGAGACCATATCAGACCCAGAGACACGACGCTACGTCCATCGTGACTCCTCTTTCGGGGTCAAGTCGGACGACTTCCAGGTCAGGGAGTTCCAGGTGAAGGTGAAGACGTTTAACTCCAAAGGAGATGGACCCTACAGCCTGACAACCACTGTCTACTACCCACGAAATGGTGAGGGTAATACTAACCCTAACCCCTAACCCTACAAGATGGTGAGGATCAGACTAACCCTAACCCCTAACCCTAACCCCACGAGATGGTGAGGATCAGACTAACCCTAACCCCTAACCCTAACCCCACGAGATGGTGAGGATCAGACTAACCCTAACCCCTAACCTTAACCCCACGAGATGGTGAGGATCAGACTAACCCTAACCCCTAACCCTAACCCCCACGAGATGGTGAGGATCAGACTAACCCTAACCCCTAACCCTAACCCCACGAGATGGTGAGGATCAGACTAACCCCTAACCCCTAACCCTAACCCCACGAGATGGTGAGGATCAGACTAACCCTAACCCCTAACCCTAACCCCACGAGATGGTGAGGATCAGACTAACCCTAACCCCTAACCCTAACCCCACGAGATGGTGAGGATCAGACTAACCCTAACCCCTAACCCTAACCCCACGAGATGGTGAGGATCAGACTAACCCTAACCCCCTAACCCTAACCCCTACGAGATGGTGAGGATCAGACTAACCCTAACCCCTAACCCTAACCCCACGAGATGGTGAGGATCAGACTAACCCTAACCCCTAACCCTAACCCCACGAGATGGTGAGGATCATACTAACCCTAACCCCTAACCCTAACCCCACGAGATGGTGAGGATCAGACTAACCCTAACCCCTAACCCTAACCCCACGAGATGGTGAGGATCAGACTAACCCTAACCCCCTAACCCTAACCCCACGAGATGGTGAGGATCAGACTAACCCTAACCCCTAACCCTAACCCCACGAGATGGTGAGGATCAGACTAACCCTAACCCCTAACCCTAACCCCACGAGATGGTGAGGATCAGACTAACCCTAACCCCTAACCCTAACCCCACGAGATGGTGAGGATCAGACTAACCCTAACCCCTAACTCCTAACCCCACGAGATGGTGAGGATCAGACTAACCCTAACCCCTAACCCTAACCCCACGAGATGGTGAGGATCATACTAACCCTAACCCATAACCTTAACCCCACGAGATGGTGAGGATCATACTAACCCTAACCCCTAACCCTAACCCCACGAGATGGTGAGGATCATACTAACCCTAACCCCTAACCCTAACCCCACGAGATGGTGAGGATCAGACTAACCCTAACCCCTAACCCTAACCCTAGCTGTATGACCACATCCCGGTTCAACCCTAACCCTAACCTCAACCACAACCCTAGCCTCAAACCAGAGAAGAGCAGCTGAATCCAGGTGGATAGCCAAACTTAAGACCTTGGCTCCACTTGGTTTGAATGGTAAAGAGTAGTATACAGCCTTGACGGTGGGAGTCAGTGAGGGCCCAATCAGGAGAGCCGGAGAGGCCACCACCACCAGGAGGACGTTCAATAAAAAACCATGGAATTATTAGCCCTGTCTGGATTTGTGTTTCATATTTAATGTTCTTATATTAAGCACTTATTTTAGCAGCACTTAATCCCTTGGTGTCATTTTTTTATTATGTACTATATTATTTACTTGTTCAATTATTTATCTATTCATTTATTGATCCAGCTTGCATGTTTTATTATTTAAAAAATGAACTTGTTCACCCTCAGCACTTCATCAACCCTCATCTTCCTCCTATTGTTGAACCGTCGTGGGTGACCCCTCTGAGCTCCCGGCCTTCATGTTCTCTCACCCTCTCCAGACTCCGGACTGACGTACAATATAGAAACAGAGCAGGAAGTTGCAATAGGCCCGTGCAACCCAAGGTTTGATACCAGCACAAACAGAAACCCTCTTAAACCCAACCCTAGCCTCAACCCTAAACCCAACCCTAGCCTCAACCCTAAACCCAACCCTAGCCTCAACCCTAAACCCAACCCTAGCCTCAACCCTAAACCTAACCCTAGCCTCAACCCTAAACCTAACCCTAGCCTCAACCCTAAACCTAACCCTAGCCTCAACCCTAAACCTAACCCTAGCCTCAACCCTAAACTGAACCCTAGCCTCATTCCTAGCCTCAACCCTGATCTTAACCTTCAACCCTAACCCTAACCCTAGCCGCAACTAAGGCTCATTTTAGCCCAAATCCTAACCTTAATCTTGAGGGGGAAGATAGCCCACCCCATCAACCCTTTATTAGTTGTGTACCTTGACCCTAATCATAACCACTTAGGGGAACAAGGCTTAATCAATCAACCCTTGGTTAGATCTGAGGCTAACCTTAACCCTAACCTTAACCAATCAGTGGAACATGACTTACTCCTTCCAGTTGCCTCAGGCCTTTATATTAATTCTGGCACTGATTCTAACTCTAATCCTAACCTTAACCACACTGGACAAAATGGTTCACTTCAGCAACCCTTGGTTGACTCTAACCCTAACCTTAACCCTAACCTTAACCCTAACCTTAACCAATCAGGGGAACATGGCTTACTCCAGCACCAATCAGGCTGCTATGCTCTTAAGCTTGACTCTACCAATGACCCTTACTTGGGCAATAACCCTAACCTCAACCACACAAGAGAACAAAGCTCTCCACTGCAACCCTTGGTTAGCTCTAATTTTGATACTAATCTAAACCAGTCAGGGCAACATGGCTCACTCCAGTACCCCCCAGTTGGTTCCAGCCTTGGTATTGACTCTGGCCTAGAATCTAACCTCAACCACGCAGGTGGAAACAGCTCACTTCAGAACCTTCAGCACTCTTAACAACGAACCTAGCAGGTTACAGACTGATGTTATGATTTTTAATGTCCATTTTGAGCTGGGAACCTTGGATGACGCCCCACCCCTCTCGACACCATGAAATTCTCCAGTGACTTCAGGTGTAGGAATAAGTGGGGCAGTTACTAGTAATGTTGCGGTGATTATGTCTGATTACATTACTCTTTCTTTCCCCCTGTATAGATGGGGTGTTGCCACCTGGAGGGGAGCAGCCAAACACCCACTCCCATGCATCCCACACCCACACACACACCAACTTCCAGTGGTGGCCCTCACTGAGAACGTAATTACGAAGGGTCATTCTGATAAAAAGCACAAAAAAAAGCAAGTGAGTCCTCAGATTTCTCCAACAGGAGAGTTTCCACCCGTTCCACTACTGATATGGAAACTTCCAGTACTGCTCCCTTCCAGAGACCTACACCACATGCCAATTCAACTAATAAAATAAGGGATTGTTTCAGATTGCGGGAGTGAATCATGTAATGTGGCAGAGTATATTGATTCCTTTCTCAATCCCTTATCTCAGAAGCACCCCAGTTATGTTGTCACGTTCGTTGAAGGACGGGTCAGACCAAGGCGCAGCGTGATATACGTACATGTTTATTAAAGTAATAAACAACACGACAAAAACAAAGGAAACGAAATGTGAAGTCCAAGGTAGCACACACACCATACCTTACAAGGAACAAGATCCCACAACTAGACAGTGCCAATAGGCTGCTTAAGTATGGGCCCCAATCAGAGACAACGAGCGACAGCTGCCTCTGATTGGGAACCGGCCAACATAGAACTAGACATACTAGATCCTAAACATAGACAAAGCACAACAAGGAATATACAAACCCTGACTCAACATATAAGCGTCCCCTGAGTCAGGGCGTGACAGTACCCCCCCCCCCAAAGGTGCGGACTCCGACCGCACAACATAAACATAACAGGGTAGGGGCCGGGTGGGCATTCCGCCTCGGAGGCGGATCCGGCTCAGGGCGTGACGACCTCTCACTCTCCGCCTCCCTATTGCGCCCCTGGTCTGGTCTAGACCTCGGCGCGTTGCTTCCTCTCTCCTTCCTCCCACGATACGCCAGGCCCTGTCTGGACCCTGAACCTGGAGAGGGGCTGACGTCATGGTCTGGACTGGAGCCGCTGACCGAAGCTGGATCAGGCACCGGTGGAGCGGACTGCTCTGGCTCCGGAGTGGAGCCGCTGACCGGAGCTGGACTAGGCCCTGGTGGAGCGGACTGCTCTGGCTCCGGAGTGGCGCAGCTGACCGGAGCTGGATCAGGCACCGGTGGAGCAGACTGCTCTGGCTCCAGAGTGGAGCAGCTGACCGGAGCTGGATCAGGCAACGGTGGAGCGGACTGCTCTGGCTCCGGAGTGGAGCAGCTGACCGGAGCTGGATCAGGCAACGGTGGAGCGGACTGCTCTGGCTCCGGAGTGGAACAGCTGACCGGCACTTGATCAGGCACCGGTGGAGCGGACTGCTCTGGCTCCGGAGTGGAGCAGCTGACCGGTGCTGGACCAGGCACGGGCCGTGCCGGACTGGACAAACGCACCACTGGTCTGGTGCGAGGAGCAGGCACGGGCCGGACCGGACTAGGAACACGCACCACTGGCTTGGTGCGGGGAGCAGTAACGGGCCGGGCTGGACTGGCGACACGCACCACTGGCTTGGTGCGAGGAGCAGGAACAGGCCGGGCTGGGCTGGCGACGCGCACCACTGGCTTGGTGCGAGGAGCAGGTACAGGCCGGGCCGGGCTGGCGACGCGCACCACAGGCTTGGTGCGAGGGGCAGGAACGGGCCGGGCCGTACTGGGAACACGCACCACTGGCTTGGTGCGGGGAGCAGGAACGGGCCGGACCGGACTGGCAACATGCACCACTTGCTTGGTGCGAGGAGCAGGACTGGGTGCCTTTATTAACCCCTGCTCCTTCTACTGCCTAACCAGCTCCTCTCGCCGTGCCTCTACTCTTTCCTTCTCCCTTTTAGCCTCCTGTAGCGCCTCCCTCTGACCGAATAACTCCTGCTCCCTCTGAACCAATAGCCCCCATAACATGGTGGCCTCCTCTCCTAACCTGCAGATCCGCCCTTTAACGGCCTCCTGCTGCCTCGTCGTCCACACAGTGTGCCCCCCCCCAACATTTTCTTGGGGTTGCCTCTCGGGTCTCCGTTTCACCTCTCCTGCCTGGGCTTCCTCCTTCGCCCAGGGTCCGCTATCGGCTAATCTCACCTCCTTCTCCCTCATCCCTTTCAGGGCCTCCATATGCTTGGCCAGATCCTCTCTTATCTCCTCCCAAGTCCATGATCTCTGCTCCACTACCTGTGTCCAGGGTGTCTGCTGCTCCTGGGCATGCTGCTTGGTCCGTGTTTGGTGGGATCTTCTGTCACGTTCGTTGAAGGACGGGTCAGACCAAGGCGCAGCGTGATATACGTACATGTTTATTAAAGTAATAAACAACACGACAAAACAACAAAGGAAACGAAACGTGAAGTCCAAGGTAGCACACACACCATACCTTACAAGGAACAAGATCCCACAACTAGACAGTGCCAATAGGCTGCTTAAGTATGGTCCCCAATCAGAGACAACGAGCGACAGCTGCCTCTGATTGGGAACCACACCGGCCAACATAGAACTAGACATACTAGATCCTAAACATAGACAAAGCACAACAAGGAATATACACACCCTGACTCAACAAATAAGCGTCCCCTGAGTCAGGGCGTGACATATGTAAAGGATACCTATGCATTTGTTAATAAGCTTAGAGAAATGGAGTTACCTTCTGGAGCAATGTTATTCTCGATTGATGTAGACTCACTATACACTAATACTGACACTCAATTAGGACTTAGGGCAGGGATACAAATAGACCAGATGAGGCTATCCTTTCTCTCTTAGAACTGGGAATAACACGGAATGACTTTGAATTTGATTCTAAACACTGCTTACAAATCTCAGGTACTGCAACAGGGAAGAAGTTTGCTCCTGCGTATGCCAACATTTACATGACCGATTGGGAGCAGACGGTCTTCCCCAAGTGCAAAAAACTTCCATTCATATACATGCGGTACTTGGATGATATCTTTGGGGTTTGGTGCCACTTGGTGGGGGAGTTTGTAAACTTTATAGATATTTTGAATGGACATCACCCCTCGATTACAGTTAAGTACAACTTACAATTTCTTGATACCAAAGTTTTATGATGCCAGGCCATAATGATAGAAACCTCTTGGGAATTAGAGTATATTTCAAACCGACCGACACACACATGCATTGCTACATGAGACTAGTTATCATCCTAAACAACTTATAGGGGTCTTATTAAGTCTGTTTGTTTTTTAAATGAAGATTACGAGGCAGCTACACAGATACTGGTTTCTTTGTGATTATTTTTTTTGGATTTGCATGATAACGGAATATAGTTTTTCCTCTTTTGGCTATTTTGATTTCTACCCCCTCCTCTTAATGCACTTGTTTCAACAATTATAACTTATTTATTTATATTTGCCAACATCAGGACTTATAACCTTTTGGCAAAATAACCTTGAGGCAAAAATATATATATATATATATATATATATATATATATATATATATATATATATTTATTTATTTATGATTTTGAGTATCTAAATGTTTTGAGGATTGGTTGGTGTCATCTCCTCCCAACTAAAAGACAATCTTGTAACAAAATGTCATACATGTCAGTGCCTTGTACCTGGGCATGACAGCCCAGTGGTTAGAGTATGACGATAGTGACTGGTAAATTGCTGGTTCGAATCTTCAAGGGGAGGCAAAACTGTTTTTGGGGGTGTTCCATTGAGAAAGGCGTTTGTTGATGGAGTTTATGCCGTCTAGTGACCACTAACAGACATTACAGGGAACTACCCTTTATTTTGGTTGGAAGTTTGGAGCTTTCTGGGATCATTTCCTCTATTTTTACAATGTATTAAAATGGTACCTTGGTTTTAAATAGAGGTTCATAAAATGAGTGGGGTAATTGTCTATGTACTTCTTGTGGGTAACAGTTTTTGTCCCCTTACCTAATCCTAATCTCAACCCTAACCCTAGCCTCAACCCTAACCCTAGCCTCAACCCTAACCCTAGCCTCAACTCTAACCCTAGCCTCAACTCTAACCCTAGCCTCAACTCTAACCCTAGCCTCAACTCTAACCCTAGCCTCAACTCTAACCCTAGCCTCAACTCTAACCCTAGCCTCAACTCTAACCCTAGCCTCAACTCTAACCCTAGCCTCAACTCTAACCCTAGCCTCAACTCTAACCCTAGCCTCAACTCTAACCCTAGTTGATTATGGACCCAATACCTTCCATTTCTTATGACTTACTAAAGCCTATTTGGAGGGGATGGGAGCGTGTGTATATTTGTATTGCCTTGCAGGTTTTGCCATGCGTGTTCTTCTCAGACATGAGGGGTTTACAGTGGGGAAAAAAAGTATTTAGTCAGCCACCAATTGTGCAAGTTCTCCCACTTAAAAAGATGAGAGAGGCCTGTAATTTTCATCATAGGTACACGTCAACTATGACAGACAAATTGAGGAAAAAAAATCCAGAAAATCCCATTGTAGGATTTTTAATGAATTTATTTGCAAATTATGGTGGAAAATAAGTATTTGGTCACCTACAAACAAGCAAGATTTCTGGCTCTCACAGACCTGTAACTTCTTCTTTCAGAGGCTCCTCTGTCCTCCACTCGTTACCTGTATTAATGGCACCTGTTTGAACTTGTTATCAGTATAAAATACACCTGTCCACAACCTCAAACAGTCACACTCCAAACTTCACAATGGCCAAGACCAAAGAGCTGTCAAAGGACACCAAAAACAAAATTGTAGACCTGCACCAGGCTGGGAAGACTGAATCTGCAATAGGTAAGCAGCTTGGTTTGAAGAAATCAACTGTGGGAGCAATTATTAGGAAATGGAAGACATACAAGACCACTGATAATCTCCCTCGATCTGGGGCTCCACGCAAGATCTCACCCCGTGGGGTCAAAATGATCACAAGAACGGTGAGCAAAAATCCCAGAACCACACGGGGGGACCTAGTGAATGACCTGCAGAGAGCTGGGACCAAAGTAACAAAGCCAACCATCAGTAACACACTACGCCGCCAGGGACTCAAATCCTGCAGTGCGAGACGTGTCCCCCTGCTTAAGCCAGTACATGTCCAGGCCCGTCTGAAGTGCATTTGGATGATCCAGAAGAGGATTGGGAGAATGTCATATGGTCAGATGAAACCAAAATATAACTTTTTGGTAAAAACTCAACTCGTCATGTTTGGAGGACAAAGAATGCTGAGTTGCATCCAAAGAACACCATACCTACTGTG
The DNA here is from genome assembly GCF_020615455.1 of Coregonus clupeaformis. NCBI lineage: Eukaryota > Metazoa > Chordata > Actinopteri > Salmoniformes > Salmonidae > Coregonus > Coregonus clupeaformis. Next base: position 98,402 of record NW_025534764.1, read on the forward strand.
AAGCATGGGGTTGGAAACATCATGCTTTGGGGCTGTTTTTCTGCAAAGGGACCAGGACGACTGATCCGTGTAAAGGAAAGAATGAATGGGGCCATGTATCGTGAGATTTTGAGTGAAACCCTCCTTCCATCAGCAAGGGCATTGAAGATGAAACGTGGCTGGGTCTTTCAGCATGACAATGATCCCAAACACACCGCCCGGGCAACGAAGGAGTGGCTTCGTAAGAAGCATTTCAAGGTCCTGGAGTGGCCTAGCCAGTCTCCAGATCTCAACCCCATAGAAAATCTTTGGAGGGAGTTGAAAGTCTGTGTTGCCCAGCGACAGCCCCAAAACATCACTGCTCTAGAGGAGATCTGCATGGAGGAATGGGCCAAAATACCAGCAACAGTGTGTGAAAACCTTGTGAAGACTTACAGAAAACGTTTGACCTGTGTCATTGCCAACAAAGGGTATATAACAAAGTATTGAGAAACTTTTGTTATTGACCAAATACTTATTTTCCACCACCATATGCCAATAAATTCATTAAAAATCCTACAATGTGATTTTCTGGATTTTTTTTTCTCATTTTGTCTGTCATAGTTGACGTGTACCTATGATGAAAATTACAGGCCTCTCTCATCTTTTTAAGTGGGAGAACTTGCACAATTGGTGGCTGACTAAATACTTTTTTCCCCCACTGTATATGGCATTTATATCATTATTTGCGCTTTTGTAACATTGAAAAGATTCTCTCTACTGTGTTCGATTTCTTGGGGTTTCTCGATTGGTCCTGATTATTAGAGATGTTGAAGATGGGTTGGTCTAGGACCTATGTGGGTAACAGAACTTAGTCCCCTAGCCTGAACCCTAACCCTAGCCTCAACCCTAACCCCTCTCTCAATCTGATCTACCCCAAATCCCTCGCTCTCTCCCCCGACCCCCTCTCTCAAATTGATCTACCCCAATCCCTCTCTCTCTCTCTCTCTCTCTCTCTCTCTCTCTCTCTCTCTCTCTCTCTCTCTCTCTCTCCACTAGTCCCCTCTGAGTCTCCTACAGATGTATACGCCAGGCCTGTCTCGTCCCACGAAGCTTTGGTCTGGTGGCTACCAGTCATGGACACTGGTACCGGCCTTCAGCAGTACATAGATGGATACCAGGTCTGTAGCTCTGTAAATCTCCTGGATATCTAATGATGTCCATGATTTATGAGGAAGGCCAGATATTCCTGGTCAGATTACGAATGATGGTCTGGTTAAGTGATCAGGAAAAACACATCCCACTGGGCACAGACGTCAGTTCAGCATCTAGTTTTGACTTACATTTGGTTGAGTTATCAACTAACGTGAATTCAACAAAATTATCATGTCATTGGATTTATGTTAAAAGTTGGGTGAAAGAAACTACGAAATTCCCTTGATGATTTGTTGCAAATCCAATCTGTTTTTTTAGCGTGAAATGACGTGGAAACAACGTTGATTCAACCGGTTTTTGCCCAGTTTGATGGCCCTTCTCATGAGACTATAGAAAATAAAATACCTTGTGTTCAACTGTAGCTTCCTTGCCAGACTGACCTAAAGAAGCATATGTCTTTGTGTGAGGAACTGGTGAATATTTTGATTGGTTCACCAGTTTTGATTCAGATTGATTGACACCTGCTCTGACCAATCCCGGCTCTCTGACCAGGTGAAGTACTGGAGGAAGTATGACGATACAGAGCCGGGGGCCAATCGTATCTTTGTGTCCGCCTCCATGAACCAGACCAGGCTGGAGAACATGCTGCCAGACTCCCACTACCTCATCGAGGTCAGAGCCTACAACGGAGCCGGTGTCGGCCCGCCCAGCGAACACTGCGAGGTGTTCACCAAGAGAGCACGTAAGACCAGATGCCAAAACCACATTTTACTTCCATATACAGGTCTATTTTAGGTGATCCCATTGAGATTAATATTCTATTCTATTCTATTCTTTGCAGCTCCAAGTGTGGCTCCCCAAATGTGGCGTTATATCAGCTACTCTGGCAAGTGGCTGTACGTGTGGTGGCACCACATCCCCTACGACTGGTTTGGCAATGAGTCCTTCCCACTATATTATAAGGTATGTAAAGGCATTTTACTTTGTTTCATTTGAATCTTGCAGCAACTGGTGTGATCCAGTTTGAGCCTGTGGAAATAAATGTCCTCAGAAGACAATAAATTCCTCCTCTCCTCTCCTCTCTTCTCCTCTCCTCTCCTCTCCTCTCCTCTCCTCTCCTCTCCTCTCCTCTCCTCTCCTCTCCTCTCCTCTCCTCTCCTCTCCTCTCCTCTCCTCTCCTCTCCTCGCCTCGCCTCGCCTCGCCTCGCCTCGCCTCGCCTCGCCTCGCCTCGCCTCTTCTCTTCTCTTCTCTTCTCTTCTCTTCTCTTCTCTTCTCTTCTCTTCTCTTCTCTTCTCTTCTCTTCTCTTCTCTTCTCTCCTTCCTCTTCTATTCTCTACTCTACAGGTGATGTTCAGGAAGACTGGCTACATCACAGGGCCGATCTACATGACGGGCTGGCACTTCATTGACTTCCCCATGCCCCAGGTAGGGGACTACGAGCTGGAGGTCAGAGGTCGCTATGAGGGAGGAGACGGCCCCATCAGGAAGATCAGGCTTCAGGGTAAGTAAGGGATAGATGGGTTTAATGTAGCCTGGGTAGTATCTGGTTGGTGAATTGAAGGACTGTGCCAATTTGTGGGTGAATCTCAAAAGTATTTTCCTCGATTCCTCAATTGTTTGATTCCTCTCTCCTCACCTTCTTCTCAAAACATCAGTGGGAAGGGAGGAGAGCATCGGAGGAGAAGTGTGTTTTGAGTGTGTTTGTTGTCCGGACAGTGTCTTACCCAGCATGCCTCTTATTGTGTCCCCTCCCCTCCTCCAGGTAAGGCGTCTTTCCTGAGACCCACTCTCAGTCTGGCCGCCATGCTACTGCTGGCCCTGTGCATCGTGGGATTGGGGATATAGAGACGCAGGACGTGTCTGGGTGGACTGTGGGAGATTTGACAGACACAACTCTCACATGGACTTCCTATATCTCGTTATGGACTTCCAATCTTTCCTCAACCTCTTCCTGTCTGTATGTCTTCCCACAACAAAACAGAACACCTTGCCACCATACAGAAATGACCTGCCTAGCTACAGAATTACCTACATCTACAAGAGTTACTGTACTGTAAGACATCCAATAAATCCTTTCTGATTTACAGTACCAGTCAAAAACTTGGACACACCTACTCATTCAAGGGTTTTTCTTTATTTTTACTATTTTCTACATTGTAGAATAATAGTGAAGACATCAAAACTATGAAATAACACATATGGAATCATGTAGTAACCAAAAAAGTGTTAAACAAATCAATATATATATATAGATTCTTCAAATAGCCACCCTTTGCCTTGATGACAGCTTTGCACACTCTTGGCATTCTCTCAACCAGCTTCACCTGGAATGCTTTTCCAACAGTCTTGAAGGAGTTCCCACATATGCTGAGCACTCGTTGGCTGCTTTTCCTTCACTCTGCAGTCCAACTCATCCCAAACTATCTCAACTGGGTTGAGGTCGGGTGATTGTGGAGGCCAGGTCATCTGATGCAGCACTCCATCACTCTCCTTCTTGGTCAAATATCCCTTACACAGCATGGAAGTGTGTTTTGGGTCATTGTCCTGTTGAAAAACAAATGATAGTCCCACTAAGCGCAAACCAGATGGGATGGCGTATCGCTACAGAATGATGTGGTAGCCATGCTGGTTAAGTGTGCCTTGAATTCTAAATAAATCACAGACAGTGTCACCAGCAAAGCACCCCCACACCATAACACCTCCTCCTCCATGCTTCACGGTGGGAACCACACATGCGGAGATCATCCGTTCACCTACTCTGCGTCTCACAAAGACACAGCGGTTGGAACCAAAAATCTCTAATTTGGACTCATCAGACCTAAGGACAGATTTCCACCGGTCTAATGTCAATTGCTCGTGTTTCTTGGCCTAAGCAAGTCTCTTCTTCTTATTGGTGTCCTTTAGTAGTGGTTTCTTTGCAGCAATTCGACCATGAAGGCCTGATTCACGCGGTCTCCTCTGAACAGTTGATGTTGAGATGTGTCTGTTACTTGAACTCTGTGAAGCATTTATTTGGGCTGCAATCTGAGGTGCAGTTTACTCTAATGAATGTATCCTCTGCAGCAGAGGTATCTCTGGGTCTTCCTTTCCTGTGGCGGTCCTCATGAGAGCCAGTTTCATCATATCGCTTGATGGTTTTTGCGACTGAAATGTTCTGTAATTACTGACCTTCATGTCAAAGTAATGATGGACTGTCGCATCTCTTTGCTTATTTGAGCTGTTCTTGCCATAATATGGACTTGGTCTTTTACCAAATCGGGCTATCTTCTGTATACCACCCCTACCTTGTCACAACAAAACTGATTAGCTGAAACGCATTAAGAAGGAAAGAAATTCCACAAATTAACTTTTAACAAAGCACACCTGTTAATTGAAATGCATTCCAGGTGACTACCTCATGAAGCTGGTTGAGAGAATGCCAAGAGTGTGCAAAGCTTTCAACAAGGCAAAGGATGGCTACTTTGAAGAATCTCAAATATAAAATATATTTTGATTTGTTTAACACTTTTTTGGTTACGACATGATTCCATATGTGTCATTTCATAGTTTTGATGTCTTCACTATTAATATACAGTGTAGAAAATAGTAAAAAATAAAAGAAAAACTCTGGAATGAGTAGGTGTGTCCAAGCTTTTGACTGGTACTGTAGTTATTTAACAGGTACTGAAGGAATTGAACGGGTACTAAAGAGGAATAGATTTTTCAATATGATGAATCAAATTGTACAATCTTCCCAACATATTCTAGACTCATGTATAAGACAATGTCTGACTGTAATCAACACTATACTGTATGACGTGTAATGAGGAAACTGTAAAGGAATGATCAGAGGAAGATTGTATGTAGCTCAGTCACCAACTACACAGCCTCTTCCTCCCCTTGACTCACCCAGTTGTTTGGAAATGTAGTTTCCACAGGTTTGCCAATTCAAGACGGCACTAGAGTAGAAGTAGTGTGTGTTTATGTTTGATTGATTCGTTGGAGAATCCTTTTCACATTTCTGTAATGGTGCTGTGTGAAAATAGATATTTAGTTTTGGTTCGTTTTCCTGTTTTATGTTTGTTTATCTCTTCAGATTCGTACACACACGCTCGGCAGACATGGATATAGCTATAACTAACTCTGCAGAGATTGCTAGCTTTGAATGCTATTCTTTCTTACACTGTACTATACCACATGCTAATCAGCTTTATATTCCTAGTGAATTCTGTCTTCTAGATGCGCAAGGTAACGCCATATCGCTTCGACAATGCCCTGATATTTAGGCTTGTCCAGATTTTTGCGCTGACGATCGCAGAATGTTTTAACTGAATGGTAACAAGAAATCAGGGTTGTAGAATATTGATGTGCTGCTGTTTATTTTGTTCTAGTATTTGTTTTACATTGCTATGTATATGAGATCATGCTGTAAACTCGTTAAATAGAATACATATGAACGCTCCAGGATTGTAATTATCATGTGAGCGTAACTAAATCTTGCGAATGAAGTGTATTTGTTGTATTACTTTCATGATGCCAACAGAGGGCAGCATTCATTCATTTACGTTGTTTACAGGTTACAGCCACTCATCTACAGTGGGGGAAAAAAGTATTTAGTCAGCCACCAATTGTGCAAGTTCTCCCACTTAAGAAGATGAGAGAGGCCTGTAATTTTCATCATAGGTACACGTCAACTATGACAGACAAATTGAGGAAAAAAAATCCAGAAAATCACATTGTAGGATTTTTAATGAATTTATTTGCAAATTATGGTGGAAAATAAGTATTTGGTCACCTACAAACAAGCAAGATTTCTGGCTCTCACAGACCTGTAACTTCTTCTTTAAGAGGCTCCTCTGTCCTCCACTCGTTACCTGTATTAATGGCACCTGTTTGAACTTGTTATCAGTATAAAAGACACCTGTCCACAACCTCAAACAGTCACACTCCAAACTCCACTATGGCCAAGACCAATGAGCTGTCAAAGGACACCAGAAACAAAATTGTAGACCTGCACCAGGCTGGGAAGACTGAATCTGCAATAGGTAAGCAGCTTGGTTTGAAGAAATCAACTGTGGGAGCAATTATTAGGAAATGGAAGACATACAAGACCACTGATAATCTCCCTCGATCTGGGGCTCCACCTAAGATCTCACCCCGTGGGGTCAAAATGATCACAAGAACGGTGAGCAAAAATCTCAGAACCACACGGGGGGACCTAGTGAATGACCTGCAGAGAGCTGGGACCAAAGTAACAAAGCCTACCATCAGTAACACACTACGCCGCCAGGGATTCAAATCCTGCAGTGCCAGACGTGTCCCCCTGCTTAAGCCAGTACATGTCCAGGCCCGTCTGAAGTTTGCTAGAGTGCATTTGGATGATCCAGAAGAGGATTGGGAGAATGTCATATGGTCAGATGAAACCAAAATATAACTTTTTGGTAAAAACTCAACTCGTTGTGTTTGGAGGACAAAGAATGCTGAGTTGCATCCAAAGAACACCATACCTACTGTGAAGCATGGGGGGTGGAAACATCATGCTTTGGGGCTGTTTTTCTGCAAAGGGACCAGGACGACTGATCCGTGTAAAGGAAAGAATGAATGGGGCCATGTATCGTGAGATTTTGAGTGAAAACCTCCTTCCATCAGCAAGGGCATTGAAGATGAAACGTGGCTGGGTCTTTCAGCATGACAATGATCCCAAACACACCACCTGGGCAACGAAGGAGTGGCTTCGTAAGAAGCATTTCAAGGTCCTGGAGTGGCCTAGCCAGTCTCCAGATCTCAACCCCATAGAAAATCTTTGGAGGGAGTTGAAAATCCGTGTTGCCAAGCGACAGCCCCAAAACATCACTGCTCTAGAGGAGATCTGCATGGAGGAATGGGCCAAAATACCAGCAACAGTGTGTGAAAACCTTGTGAAGACTTACAGAAAACATTTGACCTGTGTCATTGCCAACAAAGGGTATATAACAAAGTATTGAGAAACTTTTGTTATTGACCAAATACTTATTTTCCACCATCATTTGCAAATAAATTCATTAAAAATCCTACAATGTGATTTTCTGGATTTTTTTTTCTCATTTTGTTTGTCATAGTTGACTTGAACCTATGATGAAAATTACAGGCCTCTCTCATCTTTTTAAGTGGGAGAACTTGCACAATTGGTGGCTGACTAAATACTTTTTTCCCCCACTGTATGAAGACCTAATGCCAATCAATGTGAAAGGTGCGTCAGTGCCTCTCGAGCAGTGGCGGCTCCTGAAAAAATTCTCAGGGGGGGCAATTTTTCTGATGATTTAGGTGACCTACACACATTTTAAAAAATATATGTCCAGCAACAACATGAAGACAGGGGCAGCATATAAGTCAATACTGATATACACATTACTTGCTTCAAAAAGGCCTCATGGTTGAATTGGAAATATGTGCACCTGAGCATAATTCACAACAAGCAAGCAGGAGCTTTTGATAGAGGCTACTGAAAACATTGATGCAAGTTATTGGTAATAAGACATTTTTATAGACTTCCATATTCTGCCCTCTTGTATAGATTTGTGAAAATGAACAGTGATAGACATTTTGCCTGAAAACAGAATTTGAAAATAATTTCTAGAAAAGGTAAACACAGCTATCTGTATGGCTTTGTAAAAATGAACAACCATATTCTGGCCAATTGTATAGATTTGTAAAAATGAACATGAACAGATTTTTGTTTTTGTTTTACTTTTTTAAAAATGAAAAATAACTATTTTAAACAACATCAACTGTGAACTGATTTGGGCGTGTGTGTGTTAAAGAGACAGACAGGGAGGGACAAAGAGAGAGAGAGGCTACATTACTTGTACTGAAACTGTTCTCTTCTCTCTTTCAATGCAGCAAAGCGGTCAATGACTTTCTCATTGAAATCAGGCATGCTGAGGACTAGTTCCCTCTCCATGGAAAGCATGGCCAGTGCATTCAGACGTTCCTGGCCCATTGAATTTCGCAGGAATGTCTTAACTCGTGTCAAAGTTGAGAAACATCTCTCAGCTTCAGCTGTTGTCATGGGAGTAATTATGAGGATGTTCAACAGAGTCACAGTCTCAGAGAACGTCTCCTGGAGGTTGTAGCTCATGAGAACCTGGTACAGTGCCAGTGCACCACAGCAGCCCTTGAATTCAGGATTCTCATAGATCAGAGATAGTTCTGTCTTGAGCTTTGCCTTGCTCAGCATGGGGTATGCATTCACAGTGGCATTCAGAGCCTCATCAGGAAATGAATGGCAGTACCTTTCAAACATGTCTGCTTGCAGTAAGGTAGCACTCACAAGGTGGCCAGAGAAAGAGAACCTTTCTTTGGTGTGATCCAGGATGGTGTTGCAGACCTCTTCAGACAGCCTCTGCTTCTCCTCTTCTCTCAAAGCTGTTCTGGGTCTTTTGGCTCCTGTTGCTTCTTGCAGCTGCTGTTGAGAGGAGTCCCTGAAGGCAAACAGACCAATGTGTTTGTTGGCTTTGTACAGTATTGTTGTCTATGTGATGCACAGGTATATGCAATGTATCCATGTATAGTACAAATACTTCAGTTCCACTTAAAATGGGCAGGGATGCATAAAGTCTTTAGTGTTTAAGTTAGCCTTTGTGTCTCACATAGCCTGGATGTTCAGCACAGTATACAGTGGTGCTCATAAGCTTATGAGCCCATGCTAAAGTTGACTAAAAAGAGGAATAAAAAATAAAATAAAATTGGTGTCCTTAAAGGTTGGATTTTCCAACTTTTTTAATTAAGTCATTAAGATCAATTTCCAAAAGATGATTTTTTTATTTTTTTATTCCTCTTTTTAGTCAACTTTAGAATGTGTTCATACACTTATGAGCACCACTGTACAGTACACATAGTATATAAAATAAGCTAGATTACACCACTGGCCATATATAATGAGAATAATGTAATTTCAAACATAAAAATGCAGTCTCCTTTCATGCATACATTTTCAAATAAAGCTCTGCTTTGAGAAAGATCGAATGATATTGTTTAATCTTACCTTATGGCCTGCACACTGCTTGTGAAGCTGTCGAGGGCACGTTTGATGAAGACAGCATCGATGTCCTTCTTCTGTAGCTTCTGGTACAGAATGTCGACGTGGGGCATGATTTTGTGAAAAAGCCCCAGGAAAAAAATAAAATCTTCATCATGTAGCATCCTCACGTAGCCAGATGCCTCTCTCACGGTGGGCTGGTCAAATGAACCCAATGAACCCGTCCGGATGGCTTCAAAACATTCTATGAGGTCGTCTCGATTCTCGTAGACAGTGTTCACGACTCTGCTGTTGAAGTTCCACCGTGTGGATGAAGGTCTGGGCAGTCTTCGTGCAACAGTCTGGTCAAGAATGCTGGTGCGTTTGGGTGACCGGAAAAGAAAATGTTCACTTTTTTGATGCGAGAAGTAGCTTGCTGTATGATCAAATTCAGCTGATGCGCATAGCAATGCACGTAATGGGCATTCTTGAAATGCTCACGCACCTTTTGCTGCACACCAGCCTTCTCTCCCCTCATCACACTGGCTCCATCGTAAGCTTGCGCAATGAGTTTGACTTTCTCGTCGTCGGCAAAAAGACCGTTCAGTCTCTCCAAAAGCACACTGGCGATTGAGACTGAGGTTGATTCCGAGATGGGAAGGAACTCAAAAAAGCGCTCCTGCACTTTGTGGTTGCTATCTATGTACCTCAGCACAAGCACCAGCTGTGTCTGTGTAGAAACGTACGTGGTCTCGTCAGCTTGGATAGCTACGAAGTTCGCCGACTTCACCTCCTCCACAATATGTTCCCTCATGACCGCTAGCATACACTCCAGTAGCTCGTTTTGAATGGTCTTTGATGTGCCCTTGAAAACTTTAGCATTTTTAAGATGGTCATCAAACACCTCATCTAATTGTGCCACAAAGTTGACAAGTCCAAGAAAAATACCAGGGTAGGTGGAGCCCTCAGTTTCATCTTTGCCTCGCAAAGCTAACTCAAACACTCCGCAAAACTTCACACACTGGATTAGCCGGCTGAGGATGTGGCGGTTCTTGCTAACCTCATCGTTGTGGCGGCGGACAGCTAGCCTGTATCCCTCATCCAGTTGAGTGGCAATGTTCACTCTCCCCAAAGCAGACAATCTCAAACAGCTATCCATGTGGGTCTTTGACAGCTCATGTTTCTTAATCTTTTCTGAAAGATGGTGCATGTCCGTTACACCAGTCGCTGTCCAAGCGGTGCTGTCTGCCGTGCCGCCTTCAGGGTGAAAGAGTAAGCAGGGGTAGCAGAATACTGCATTAGCTACATCGCAGCCTGCTAGCCAGGTTTTTCGTTCGTACCAATTTTTGGAAAATCCTCGGGTGTAGGACTTTCCCCCTTTAGTAGAAACCTGTTGAATTATTAAATTTGGTCTGGGAGGTCCTAATTGTTTCGCTGCCAATTTATCTTGATTTGTTCGCCGACAAAAAGGAACTTCTTTCAAAGAGACAATCGAGTTGCACTGAACACTAGCCATCTTGACAGTAGTACGTGAATTGATTGACGCTGCTACCCGTTCTTTTCTTAGTTATGTTCATGGTTATGTTACGTATGACGAAAGCGCGTAAGTGCAAGCCCTCCCGGAACCCATAGAGATTGTATTGAAAGCTCTGATATTTGAAAAAAAAAAGATTTTACATGAGAGTCTATGAGAGACTTCTGGGGCGATTTTCAACCTGACTGAAATCGCCCCAAAACGGGCGGGGCCATTTGAAGCACGACTTTAGCCTGATTGGACATTTAGTGGCAGATCAGACGTCTAGATTAGAACACTGATAACTACTGTTGCCGTGATATAATTGATTAGAAAAAAAATCCCTTCCTTTTCCCGTTTGGCAGTGCGTCGCCCATATCGCCCTAATGAACACACCGCCCCTGCTCTCGAGTGGACCTTTAGCAGTCCTTATAGAGCAGTACCTGTGGAGTGGACCTTTAGCAGTCCTTATAGAGCAGTACCTGTGGAGTGGACCTTTAGCAGTCCTTATAGAGCAGTACCTGTGGAGTGGACCTTTAGCAGTCCTTATAGAGCAGTACCTGTGGAGTGGACCTTTAGCAGTCCTTATAGAGCAGTACTTGTGGAGTGGACCTTTAGCAGTCCTTATAGAGCAGTACCTGTGGAGTGGACCTTTAGCAGTCCTTATAGAGCAGTACCTGTGGAGTGGACCTTTAGCAGTCCTTATAGAGCAGTACCTGTGGAGTGGACCTTTAGCAGTCCTTATAGAGCAGTAGTAGTATTGTGGTGAGTGATATCTGCTGTGGCTTTGACTGTAATGTTCTCAGGAAGGCAATAACAGAAATAAATGGATAAAAACCTGGATAGACCCCAAATCAGGACTATCATATTGTAACTGAGCCTCCCCCATCTTTCATTTCTCATTCATCTTATGCTTGCTGTCATTCTGGTTATGTTGTTGAGGACAATCACTTGTTCCTCTCTGAGGTAGAGACCTGATTAATATGGTTCTGTTGTTGAGGACAATCACTTGTTCCTCTCGGAGGTAGAGACCTAATTAATAGGGTTCTGTTGTTGAGGACAATCACTTGTTCCTTTCTGAGGTAGAGACCTGATTAATATGGTTCTGTTGTTGAGGACAATCACTTGTTCCTCTCTGAGGTAGAGACCTGATTAATATGGTTCTGTTGTCGAGGACAATCACTTGTTCCTCTCTGAGGTAGAGACCTGATTAATATGGTTCTGTTGTTGAGGACAATCACTTGTTCCTCTCTGAGGTAGAGACCTGATTAATATGGTTCTGTTGTTGAGGACAATCACTTGTTCCTCTCTGAGGTAGAGACCTGATTAATATGGTTCTGTTGTTGAGGACAATCACTTGTTCCTCTCTGAGGTAGAGACCTGATTAATATGGTTCTGTTGTTGAGGACAATCACTTGTTCCTCTTTGAGGTAGAGACCCGTCGACGGAGGTAGAGAGAAAGAGAGAAAGAGAGCGCTGTTGTTACCGTAGTGAAATCAGAAGATGAGTAGAACAGGGAGCCCACAGATTACTGATGAGGGATAGTGTGTACGGGTGTGTGTGTGTGTCTGTGTGTGTGTGTGTGTGTGTGTGTGTGTGTGTGTGTGTGTGTGTGTGTGTGTGTGTGTGTGTGTGTGGCCTTTTTTCTCTCTCTTCTACCTTCATTATCAGCATCTCTATCCTCTAAATTCTCCCCCTAAATAAATTACAGGAATGGAGCAACGTACAAATCAATGTGGCCATTATGTGTAAACAATGTTACTGGTAGACAGAGGTGATGCTCTTACTGCTGGAGGCTGATTGGACCTCTGATGAAGCACAGAGAATAGCCTATTCTCTCTGAGAGAGAGAGAGAGAGAGAGAGAGAGAGAGAGAGAGAGAGAGAGAGAGAGAGAGAGAGAGAGAGAGAGACAGAGACAGAGACAGAGACAGAGACAGAGACAGAGACAGAGACAGAGACAGAGACAGAAATGGCTGGAGCAGAGTGAGTGGAATGGTATCAAATACAGTGGGGAAAAAAAGTATTTAGTCAGCCACCAATTGTGCAAGTTCTCCCACTTAAAAAGATGGGAGAGGCCTGTAATTTTAATAATAGGTACACGCCAACTATGACAGACAAAATGAGGAAAAAAAATCCAGAAAATCACATTGTAGGATTTTTTATGAATTTATTTGCAAATGATGGTGGAAAATAAGTATTTGGTCACCTACAAACAAGCAAGATTTCTGGCTCTCACAGACCTGTAACTTCTTCTTTAAGAGGCTCCTCTGTCCTCCACTCGTTACCTGTATTAATGGCACCTGTTTGAACTTGTTATCAGTATAAAAGACACCTGTCCACAACCTCAAACAGTCACACTCCAAACTCCACTATGGCCAAGACCAAAGAGCTGTCAAAGGACACCAGAAACAAAATTGTAGACCTGCACCAGGCTGGGAAGACTGAATCTGCAATAGGTAAGCAGCTTGGTTTGAAGAAATCAACTGTGGGAGCAATTATTAGGAAATGGAAGACATACAAGACCACTGATAATCTCCCTCGATCTGGGGCTCCACGCAAGATCTCACCCTGTGGGGTCAAAATGATCACAAGAACAGTGAGCAAAAATCCCAGAACCACACGGGGGGACCTAGTGAATGACCTGCAGAGAGCTGGGACCAAAGTAACAAAGCCTACCATCAGTAACACACTACGCCGCCAGGGACTAAAATCCTGCAGTGCCAGACGTGTCCCCCTGCTTAAGCCAGTACATGTCCAGGCCCGTCTGAAGTTTGCTTGAGTGCATTTGGATGATCCAGAAGAGGATTGGGAGAATGTCATATGGTCAGATGAAACCAAAATAGAACTTTTTGGTAAAAACTCAACTCGTCGTGTTTGGAGGACAAAGAATGCTGAGTTGCATCCAAAGAACACCATACCTACTGTGAAGCATGGGGGTGGAAACATCATGCTTTGGGGCTGTTTTTCTGCAAAGGGACCAGGACGACTGATCCGTGTAAAGGAAAGAATGAATGGGGCCATGTATCGTGAGATTTTGAGTGAAAACCAGCAAGGGCATTGAAGATGAAACGTAGCTGGGTCTTTCAGCATGACAATGATCCCAAACACACCGCCCGGGCAACGAAGGATTGGCTTCGTAAGAAGCATTTCAAGGTCCTGGAGTGGCCTAGCCAGTCTCCAGATCTCAACCCCATAGAAAAACATTGGAGGGAGTTGAAAGTCCGTGTTGCCCAGCGACAGCCCCAAAACATCACTGCTCTAGAGGAGATCTGCATGGAGGAATGGGCCAAAATACCAGCAACAGTGTGTGAAAACCTTGTGAAGACTTACAGAAAACGTTTGACCTGTGTCATTGCCAACAAAGGGTATATAACAAAGTATTGAGAAACTTTTGTTATTGACCAAATACTTATTTTCCACCACAATTTGCAAATAAATTCATTAAAAATCCTACAATGTGATTTTCTGGATTTTCTTTTCTCATTTTGTCTGTCATAGTTGACGTGTACCTATGATGAAAATTACAGGCCTCTCTCATCTTTTTAAGTGGGAGAACATGCACAATTGGTGGCTGACTAAATACTTTTTTTCCCCACTGTACATCGAACACACGGTTTGATGCCATTCCATTTGCTCCATTCCAGTCATTATTATGAGCCGTCCTGCCCTCGGCAACCTCCACTGTTAGATACTAGTTATTGTGGGAGTCAGGCTGACCCTTTCCCATTCTAAACAGAGATTGGATAGAAAATGAGCCAACCTTTCATCAACAATCACATTGATGAACAGAATCAACTTCTTTCATTTGTTCTTTTGATGAAGCACTCAGAATAATGGTGTTTTGTTTTCTGTTGGTGTTATGATTATAATGAGTAGACAAGGAGACCTGTAGAATACTAATAGAAGGGCCTTCAAACATGGTCTGTCAATAGATCACTTCAGAGCATAAATAGATTGCAGCGTGTGGAATATCAGTTTTGCATGATTGTAATCAGGACCAGTGCTCTACAGATACCAATATAGTTCATCTGTAATCATTCTCGTGTGTATTCCACTGACGTCTAAATTCTGCCGTTTGACAATGAAGAAGGTAGGCTACTTCCATGTAGGCATATTTAATATTGGGCAAATATTCAGCATGGTATTCTGTGTGGGGACACTGATATATTATACATATGGAATGCTATTTATTTAGTCATTTGATATTCAGTTTGCCATGTTTCTAGATCAGAGGCCCACTGTCATCATTAGATACAGGGACCTGGGTGAAGAGAGATCTAACGACAACAGTCATGGAGGTGAAGAGCAGCCAGTTTACAGGGTGATTTCATACCTCTCTCACTGCATTTAAAAAACCTCTCTTCCCCTTTGTACCTCTAAATGTATCCTACATATCCTATTTAATACCCACATCTACATCCATATATCATTGATGCATTTGTATTTGCCCACAACAAGGTGCTGTAAATTTGAATAGAAAACACATTTTCCATAATTTAGCAGAAAGGGGGATGCTATGAATAATATAGGGCTCTCAGCATCGGATAGGGAACAGACCTCAATAAAATAGTCCAACCCCATCCGCTATGGGTCTAAAGCAGGACCTACTGTATGTAAAGCGCCATGGATTAGCCTAGCGCTAGGCCATAAATCCCATGCGTTTGGCAGGGCCCCCGGGCCAGGTAGCTATCTCGCTAACGTTACTTCACCTAGGCCCGTGGAGTCCTGTAATGCAATGTAGCCTAGCCTCTACTCTAAATCTAAGACATAAGATGGCCGTACAGAGTGGAATAGATTGAACCCCCTATAATCTAAATGTCCTGGGCCAATGTGATACGTCCGAGGCTATAGAGTATTAGCTGCAGTTAGCGCTGTTAGTGAGGGAACCCGCTGTTCCAAATGGCACCCTATTCCCTATTTAGTGCACTACTTTTGACCAGGGCCTATAGGCACTACTTTTGACATAGGGAATAGGGTGCCATTTGGGAAGCAACCCTTGTGTCAGACCAGGAAGTAATTGCCACATCTGTAGATGCTTTATGGCCCTGTTTACTCTATGAGGAATGGCTTTTTTAAGATGTCCCCTCTCTGCTATAAGGTGGTTCATATACTGGCACTTTGTCAAACTGATGGTCGTCTATAGGGGTATTCCTTCAATGGTAATGACCAAGAGAAGCAAAACCTTGGGCCAGTACAGAGACACAGTGAGTAGAGCAAGAGAAACAATTGTTCTTATTTTCCAATTAAATATCCTTCTATATTAGCCTGGCCCCAGATCTATTTGTGCTGAATAACAACCATAGGAGGTGGCTGTACCTTTCTATATTAGCCTGGCCCCAGATCTGTTTCTGCCTTTGTGAGCATGATACCTCCTTATAAACCTCTCTTGTTGTCTGTCAGCATTCTGCCAGATATTTCTGCTCCGTCTGCAAAGGGACCCCCCAGACTGATTTGGCAATCGCACCAAACCAAATGCTTTCCTCTTCTCCTCCCCTAAATAACTAACCAGGGCTCTGGCTGGCAAAGCAACGACAGGAAGCAACCCAATCCTCTTTGAGTCCAATTAGAGATTAACACCAAAGTCTTGTCTTCTTTTTTGGGGTGTCAATTTTGAAATCCTCCAAAAATGTCCTGCCTGAAATATATTTCCTGATTCTAAGAATTCCACTGTAATTGGTTGAAGCACTGCTGATGGCCACTTCCTTTGTCAGTACTACACCTACACGTCCACCATGTCATATTTTGTCAGTTCCCTTTGGTCTTATGAAGATGGAATCATCTAATAAACCAAACTCCCGTGAAGGGAGCGTTCCCTGTCAGTGGTTCCCATCATTCTTCATGTATTGCGCTCAGCCTTGGAGTATGGTACAGCAGAGTAACTATCTTATTAAGGGCTAGCCTGACAACCTCTCACTTAGCAGTAGTGTAGAGCAGAGTAACTATCTTATTAAGGTCTAGCCTGACAACCTCTCACCTAGCAGTAGTGTACAGCAGAGTAAACTATGTTATTAAGGGCTAGCCTGACAACCTCTCACCTAGCAGTAGTGTAGAGCAGAGTAAACTATCGTATTAAGGGCTAGCCTGACAACCTCTCACCTAGCAGTAGTGTAGAGCAGAGTAAACTATCGTATTAAGGGCTAGCCTGACAACCTCTCACCTAGCAGTAGTGTAGAGCAGAGTAAACTATCGTATTAAGGGCTAGCCTGAAAACCTCTCACCTAGCAGTAGTGTAGAGCAGAGTAAACTATCGTATTAAGGGCTAGCCTGACAACCTCTCACCTAGCAGTAGTGTAGAGCAGAGTAACTATCTTATTAAGGGCTAGCCTGACAACCTCTCACCTAGCAGTAGTGTAGAGCAGCAGGCTGACAGATTGGCTGCCAAGCTGATAAAAGGAGAATATGACGCCACCGTGGCCTTGCCTGAAAACACAATGCATCTCAGGACACGGACCCTCGAGGGGCAGTCATCTCATCTCTCTCTCTCTCTCTGCACCTCTCTCTCTCTCCTCCCATCTCTCTCTCTCCTCCAATCTCTCTCTCTCTCTCTCTCTCTCTCTCTCTCTCTCTCTCTCTCTCTCTCTCTCTCTCTCTCTCTCTCCTCCTCTCTCTCTCCTCCCCTCTCTCTCCTCCCCTCTCTCTCTCTCTCCCTCCCTCTCTCTCTCTCTCTCTCTCTCTCTCTCTCTCTCTCTCTCTCTCTCCCTCTCCTCCCTCTCTCTCTCTCTCTCCTCCCCTCTCTCTCTCTCTCTCTCATCCCCCTATCTCTCATCCTCTCTCTCTCTCTCCTCCCCCCTCTCTCTCTCCTCCCCCAGTATATAAGGGAGTTTATCAAAATTGGGTTTGTTTTCAATTCTTTGTGGATCTCTGTAATCTGTGGAAGTGCAGCTCAGTTCCACCTCATTTTGTGGGCAGTGTGCACATAGCCTGTCTTCTCTTGAGAGCCAGGTATGCCTATGGCGGCCTTTCTCAATAGCAAGGTAATGCTCACTGAGTCTGTACATAGTCAAAGCTTTCCTTAAGTTTGGGTCAGTCACAGTGGTCAGGTATTCTGCAACTGTGTACTCTCTGTTTAGGGCCAAATAGCATTCTAGTTTGCTCAGTTTTTTTGTTAATTCTTTCCAATGTGTCAAGTAACTCTCATTTTGTTTTCTCATGATTTGGTTGGGTCTAATTGTGTTGTTGTTGTTGTTGTCCTGGGGCTCTGTGGGGTCTGTTTGTGTTTGTGAACAGAGCCCCAGAACCAGCTTGCTTAGGGGACTCTTATCCAAGTTCATCTCTCTGTAGGTGATGGCTTTGTTATGGAAGGTTTGGGAATCGCTTCATTTTAAGTGGTTATAGAATTTAACGGCTCTTTTCTGGATTTTGATAATTAGCGGGTATCGGACTAATTCTGCTCTGCATGCATTATTTGGTGTTTTTCGTTGTACACTGAGGATATTTTTGCAGAATTCTGTATGCAGAGTCTCAATTTGGTGTTTGTCCCATTTTGTGAATTCTTGGTTGGTGAGCAGACCCCAGACCTCACAACCATAAAGGGCAATGGGTTCTATAACTGATTCAAGTATTTTTTGCCAGATCCTAATTGGTATGTCGAATTTTATGTTCCTTTTGATGGCATAGAAGGCCCTTCTTGCCTTGTTTCTCAGATTGTTCACAGCTTTGTGGAAGTTACCTGTGGCGCTGATGTTTAGGCCGAGTTATGTATAGTTTTTTGTGTGCTCTAGGGCAACGGTGTCTAGATGGAATTTGTATTTGTGGTCCTGGCAACTGGACCCAGGTCTGACAGAATCTGTGCAGAAGACCTAGGTGCTGCTGTAGGCCCTCCTTGGTTGGTAACAGAAGCACCAGATCATCAGCAAACAGTAGACATTTGACTTCAGATTCTTGTAGGGTGAGGCCGGGTGCTGAATCCCTGTCTCACCCCACGGCCCTGTGGAAAGAAATGTGTGTGTTTTTTGCCAATTTTAACCGCACACTTGTTGTTTGTGTACATGGATTTTATAATGTCATATGTTTTTCCCCCAACCCCACGTTCCATCAATTTGTATAGCAGACCTTCATGCCAAATTGAGTCAAAAGCTTTTTTGAAATCAACAAAGCATGAGAAGACTTTGCCTTTGTTTTGCTTTATTTGTTTGTCAATTAAGGTGTGCAGGGTGAATACGTGGTCTGTCATACGGTAATTTGGTTAAAAGCCAATTTGACATTTGCTCAGTACATGTTTTCACTGAGGAAATGAACTAGTCTGCTGTTAATGATAATGCAGAGGATTTTCCCAAGGTTGCTGTTGATGCATATCTTCACGGTAGTTATTGGGGTCAAATTTGTGTCCACTTTTGTGGATTGGGGTGATCAGTCCTTGGTTCCAAATATTGGGGAAGATGCCAGAGCTAAGGATGATAAAGAGTTTAAGTATAGCCAATTGGAATTTGTGGTCTGTATATTTTATCATTTCAATGAGGATACCATCAACACCACAGGCCTTTTTGGGTTGGAGGTGTTTGTATTTTGTCCTGTAGTTCATTCAATGTAATTGGAGAATCCAGTGGGTTCTGGTAGTCTTTAATAGTTGATTCTAAAATGTGCACTTGTTCATGTATATTATTTTGCTGTTTGTTCTTTGTTATAGGGCCAAAAAGATTGGAGAAGTGGTGTACCCATACATCTCCGTTTTGGATAGATAGCTCTTCGTGTTGTTGTTTGTTTAGTGTTTTCCAATTTTCCCAGAAGTGGTTAGAGTCTATCGATTCTTCAATTACATTGAGCTGATTTCTGACATGCTGTTCCTTCTTTTTCCGTAGTGTATTTCTGTATTGTTTTAGTGATTCACCATAGTGAAGGCGTAGGCTCAGGTTTTCTGGGTCTCTATGTTTTTGGTTGGATAGGTTTCTCAATTTCTTTGTTAGGTTTTTGCATTGTTCATTAAACCATTTGTCACTGTTGTTACTTTTCTTCAGTTTTCTGTTTGAGATTTTTAGATTTGATAGGGAAGCTGAGATGTCAAATATACTGTTTAGGTTTTCTAATGGCAAGTTTACACCTTCACTATTACAGTGGAACGTTTTGTCCAGGAAGTTGTCTAAAAGGGATTGAATTTGTTGTTGCCTAATTGTTTTCTGGTAGGTTTCAACACTACTTTCCTTCCATCTATAGCATTTCTTAATATTATTCAGTTCCTTTGGCTTTGATGCCTCATGTTTGAGTATTGCTCTGGTCAAGTAGACTGTGATTTTGCTGTTGTCTGATATGGGTGTCAGTTGGCTGACTGTGAACGCTCTGAGAGACTCTGGGTTGAGGTCAGTGATAAAGTAGTCTACAGTACTACTGCCAAGAGATGAGCTATAGGTGTACCTACCATAGGAGTCCCCTCGAAGCCTACCATTGACTATGTACTGTACATACCCAGCGTGCGACAGAGCTGCAGGAGTTGTGACCCGTTTTTGTTGGTTATGTTGTCGTAGTTGTGCCTAGGGGGGCATATGGGGGAGGGAATGCTGTCACCTCCAGGTAGGGGTTTGTCCCCCTGTGTGCTGAGGGTGTCAGGTTCTTGTCCAGTTCTGGCATTTAGTTCGCCACAGCCTAGTACATGTCCCTGGGTCTGAAATTATTGATTTCCCCCTCCAGGATGGAGAAACTGTCTTCATTAAAGAATGGGGATTCTAGTGGGGGAATATAGGTAGCACACAGGAGGACATTTTTCTCTGTTGAGATAATTTCCTTTTGAATTTCTAGCCAAATGTAAAATGTTCCTGTTTTGATTAATTTCATAGAGTGAGTTAGGTCTGCTGTATACCAAATTAGCATACCCCCTGAGTCCCTTCCCTGTTTCACACCTGGTAGTTTGGTGGATGGGACTACCAGCTCTCTGTAACCTAGAGGGCAACTAGTGAAGTCTTTGGTGAAGTCCAGATTCCTGCTCTTTAGTCCAGATTCCTGCTCTTTAGGCCAAAGGCAGATGATCTCAGGCCTTGGATATTACAGGATGAAAAGTGAAGGCTTTGTGTTCCATAAAGTGTCTAATGTTGTTGGTCGTGTAGTTTGGCCTCAGGCCAGTAATTGTGAGCAGAGCCTGCTGAGCATCTGGTACATGCCATTGTCTTGGGCTAGTGTAAGAGTGTGGGTTGGGCCTGTTTGCCTGCTCACGCCCTGGGCGTATGTGTGACTTTCATGTTGAGGCCCTCTTTGCGGGAGTTGGGGGCATGGGGTGGGTAGGAGGGGTATAGGTCTGATCTGAGGGGGCCTAAATGGGGTGTGGGCATGGTTGACTTGGGGGGGTGTTAATTAGTGGGGGTGGCAGTGTGGATGTGACTGGTGGTGCTGTGGTCTGGATGTAGGTCCTCTCTGCGGGGGTCCTCTATGTGTAGGTTTGGGAGAGTGTCTCGCTGGTCTGGGCGAGGTGTCTGTTGATCTGTTGCTCCTGTGTGAGGTGTTGGGTCTTCGGTTGAGGGCGATATCCTTTAGGGTCCGGACGAAGGTGGGCACTGATGCCTTGTAGAGGTGGACCTGGTCGTAAAGGCTGTTCAAGTCTAGGGTGGAGTGGTGGGCCAGGTAGACATTAGGTTTTGAGGCACAGTCTCGCGAAATGCTTCCATTCCCCCGCTGTATGGTGGCAGAGTGAAAGTATTTTTGTGGTAGCAGGGTGGAGATAACCACTTGTGCATTGGGGAAAGTGGAAGAAGCTTTTTCTATCACTCCCTTGAGTGCTGTGGCCACCCTTTCCTGCTGTGTTCTCAGGTTGTTTGTGCCTGTGTGTATTATTATGTGGCAGGGTGATCCTAGTTGGTCTTCAGACAGAAGGTCTAGGGCGCGCTGGGCGTTTGGACACCAGAGTTTAGACACTGTGTTTTTGGAAAAAGTTTATTTACTTGTATGTGTTTCCCGTTTGAGTCCATAAGGAGTACTCTCTCTCTCTCTCTCTCTCTCTCTCTCTCTCTCTCTCTCTCTCTCTCTCTCTCTCTCTCTCTCCTCCCCTATCGCTCCCTTTCTCTTTCTTTCTTTATCTCTCGCTCCTCGCTCACTTTCCCTCTCACTCACCTAATGAATGACAGAAAGCTAGGACACTGGGAGAATGCTGGTTAGAGTTTATAATAACGGCGTCAGAGGAGGAGGTACATTACAGTAGTAGACTACCAACTGTGATGAAAATATCACCTCTGGAAGTTTTCATTATTCTGAAAGGTGTTTTGTCTTCATTTGGCTCAGTGATGTGAAATGGGAGCCCAGCATGACTGCTCGGTCTCTCTCTGTGCAGGTTGGTGTTTTGAATGGAGGTTTGTTTGGGAAACTGTCGTGTTTTCTTGGCATGAAGTCGTGTGAAACCCTGTCACACCCCTCCTCCCATCGCCTCTCAAGCTGCCTGCCTCTCAGGCTCAATAGATAGCACAGGCAGGCAGATAATAAAGATATCAGGTTCTGTCACAGTCAAACTCCAGCTGAGACAAAGGGCTTGTGTAAAAGAGTCGTTAGCAACATTACTTCATATAGCCTGAGTACTGAATTACACCTCTCTTCTCGCATGACCATCTGTAGGTCCGCTGCCACAAAGCCTACTGTGGCCTCTGTCCACACCCACACACCTACCTACCCAACACCTGTGGGAAGGCGAGGCGCATGTTATTGGGTTACACATAGAGTGTGATGGATTGGGGATGGGAACACCTCGCGTGGAAAAGAGTTAAAGCATTATCGCCTAATTGAGACAGATGCATTTTTAATGACTAGCGTTGGCGCGAAGTGAGAGAGGCAAACAAATATGCTAAGTCTGTGAAAAACGCTGACGACGGGCCAGCCAATGGCCATAGGTTGTTCTTAAGAGTTTACAGTGTTCTGTGTTCCCTTCAGTACACCGCACTCATTATACTGGTTCAAGACCTGAGAGTTTGTGGTGCATTTGATTGATGCTGTCTGACATTCCGTTTTTAGAGGTAAAGCACTTTTAAAAGAATAGAAGATTATGCTGATGCAGTAGTCATATAGACAGAGAGAAAGCACGGCTGGTCTAAAAGATGCAGGCACTGTAGGAATTGTAGACTGACTTCAAGGTGAATTGCATCAGACTGACACAAAGCTCCTCTGCCCTACATATAACCTAGTTCCTTTTCACAATCCTGTTTGCATCATTTGAAAGAGACCCTCTATTAATATTCAAGCAACTTCTCAGTTACAATATTATTTGAGGAGGCGTTGTTACCACGTCATTTCAACCCCAGAAAATATATGTGGTGACATTGAGTCAACGTGGAAAACTGATTGGATTTGCAAAAAAGTCTTCAACTAAAGGCATTTTCACCAACTTTAACCTAAATCCAATGACATGGTGACGTTTTGTTTTTGAAATCAGGTTGAATTCACGTTAATTGACAACTCTTCCAAATGTGGGGGGCATTAGCTGTTGCGAAAGCAGAAGCTACTCTTCCTGGGGTCCACACATAACATAAACATTACATAATGCAGAACATTAATAGACAAGAACAGCTCAAGGACAGAACTACATACATTTAAAAATGGCACACATAGCCTACATATCAATACATACACACAAAATATCTAGGTCAAATAGGGGAGAGGCGTTGTGCCGTGAGGTGTTGCTTTATCTGTTTTTTTTTAAACCAGGTTTGCTGTTCATTTGAGCAATATGAGATGGAAGGGAGTTCCATGCAATAATGTCTCTATATACTGTAACTGTACGCTTTCTTGAATTTGTTCTGGGCCTCTGTTCTGGGCCAGCTGCAGCTTAACTAGATATTTTTTAGCAGCACTTGACCACACGACTGGACAATAATCAAGATAAGACAAAACTAGAGCCTGCAGGACTTGCTTTGTGGAGTGTGGTGTCAAAAAAGCAGAGCATCTCTTTATTACGGACAGACCTCTCCCCATCTTTACAACCATTGAATCTATATGTTTTGACCATGACAGTTTACAATCTAAGGTAACACCAAGTAGTCTCCTCAACTTGTTCAATAGACACCCCATTCATTACCAGATTCAGCTGAGGTCAAGAGCTTAGGGAATGATTTGTACTAAATTCAATGCTCTTAGTTTTAGAGATTTTCAGGACCAGTTTATTGCTGGCCACCCATTCCAAAATTGACTGCAACTCCTTGTTAAGGGTTTCAGTGACTTCATTAGCTGTGGTTGCTGACACGTATATGGCTGAATCATCAGCATACATGGACACACATGCTTTGTTCAATGCCAGGAGGTTTGTCATTATTGATCGATAACAATATTTTTTCCACCTGTCCCACACTAACTTTACAAAATTCTAACTTACAAAGCTTTTCTTTCATTATTTGTTTTCATTATATCTGAAAATGTAGCTAGCTAGACTCTCTTACCTGTATACATGGATGGACGCTTCTCCCTCTCTGTCACGGATGCCATGGTTGCCCTTAGTTTGACGATGTAATCCGGAGACAGGTGTTTTATACAACAGCCTTCTGTGTGTTCTCTTTTTGACTCTGTCTGCATATTTGCAATCAAACGCCAGAATCTTCTCCATCTCCTTAGCTATCATACTCTAATTCCACTGATTTCAAAACTCGGTCCTCCAGAAAGTGGAGAGCAACACTTATGCAGTTCTGCTATGTGATATCGTTCAAAAAAGTAGCGTTAGAAAGGATTACCTATACATACTGACCAGCTCATATTATAGACAGAAGCAGGCTACGTGGCTAAACCAACTAGGCTCGTAATTTAACAATTTTCTTCGTATTTACAGATGGCATACAAGTTTGTTATTAAGGCACATGAAAGTTCACATGTTCCAGAAGGCATTTCAGGCAAAAAACGCACTTTGATAAAAAACATTCACATTCAAATGGCTCTCCTGTGAAGTAGTGACGCGCGACATACGCCTAGTTTCCTGAAGCGATTCACACATTGTGATCTCTGCATCCAATGGGTATCGATTCAGCTTTAGAACAGAGTTCTACAGTATTAGTACAAATGTGATCAATACATGTGGATGATCTTGTTCCTGTAGTGTTTGTAAACACCCTGGTAGGTTGATTAATAACTTGAACCAGATTACAGGCACTGGTTACAGTGAGAAGATTCCTCTTGAGTGGACAGCTTGATGGAAACCAGTCAATATTTAGGTCCCCAAGAAAGTAGACCTCTCTGTTTACATCACATACACTATATAGCATTTCACACACATTATTTAGATACTGACTGTTAACACTTGGTGGCCCAAAATAATAGGCTTTAGATGAGGCAGGTGAACCTGCAGCCAAAGTACTTCAATAACACTTGACATGAGACCTTCTCTAAGCAGTACTGGGATATGGCTCTGAATATACAGTACCAGTCAAACATTTGGACACACCTACTCATTCAAGGGTTGTAGATTAATAGTGAAGACATCAAAACTATGAAATAACACATATGGAATCATGTAGTAACCAAAAAAGTGTTATAGAAATCAAAATATATTTTAGATTTGAGAATCTTCAAAGTAGCCACCCTTTGCCTTGATGACAGCTTTGCACACTCTTGGCATTCTCTCAACCAGCTTCATGAGGTAGTCACCTGGAATGCATTTCAATTAACAGGTGTGCCTTGTTAAAAGTTAATTTGTGGAATTTCTTTCATTCTTAATGCTTTCAGCCAATCAGTTGTGTTTGTGACAAGGTAGGGGTGGTATACAGAAGATATTTTGGTAAAAGACCAAGTCCATATTCTATTTGGTAAAAGACCAAGTCCATATTATGGCAAGAACAGTTCAAATAAGCAAAGAGAAACGACAGTCCATCATTACTTTAAGACATGAAGGTCAGTCAATGCAGAACATTTCAAGAACTTTGAACATTTCTTCAAGTGCAGTCGCAAAAACCATCTAGCACTATGATGAAATTGGCTCTCATGAGGACCACCACAGGAAAGGAAGACCCATAGTTACCTCTGCTGCAGAGGATAAGTTCTCTAGAGTTACCAGCCTCAGAAAATGCAGCCCAAATAACTGCCTCACAGAGTTCAAGTAACAGACACATCTCAACATCAACTGTTCAGAGGAGACTGCGTGAATCAGGCCTTCATGGTTGAATTGCTGCAAAGAAACCACTACTAAAGGACACCAATAAGAAGAAGAGACTTTCTTGGGCCAAGAAACATGAGCAATGGACATTCGACCGGTGGAAATCTGTCCTTAGGTCTGATGAGTCCAAATTTGAGGTTTTTGGTTCCAACCGCCGTGTCTTTGTGAGACGCAGAGTAGGTGAACGGATGATCTCTGCATGTGTGGTTCCCACCATGAAGCATGGAGGAGGAGGTGTGATGGTGTGGGGGTGCTTTGCTGGTGACACTGTCTGTGATTTATTTAGAATTCAAGGCACACTTAACCAGCATGGCCACCACAGCATGCTGCAGCGATATGCTATCCCATCTGGTTTGTGCTTAGTGGGACTGTCATTTGTTTTTCAACAGGACAATGACCTAACACACCTCCAGGCTGTGTAAGGACTATTTGACCAAGAAGGAGAGAGATGGAGTGCTGCATCAGATGACCTGGCCTCCACAATCAGCCGACCTCAACCCAATTGAGATGGTTTAGGATGAGTTGAACCGCAGAGTGAAGGAAAAGCAGCCAACAAGTGCTTAGCATATGTGGGAACTCCTTCAAGACTTTTGGAAAAGCATTCCTCATGAAGCTGGTTGAGAGAATGCCAAGAGTGTGCAAAGCAGTCATCAAGGCAAAGGGTGGCTACTTTGAAAAATCTAAAATCTATTTTGATTTGTTTAAAACTTAGTAAAAATAAAGAAAAACCCTGGAATGAGTAGCTGTGTCCACATTTTTGACTCCCCCATAAGCATTCCTGTCTCTTCTATAGATGTTATATCCTTGTATTGCTACTGCTGTATCATCAAATGAATTATCTAAGTGAGTCTCAGAAATGGCTAATATATGAATGATATCTGATGTTAGCAAGTTATTGATTACATTAAGCTTATTTCTAAGGCTACATATAATAATATGGGCTATTTTCAGCCCTTTCCTGGGTAGCTTCTCAGAGATAGACATAATACGGAAAATAACAAACAAAGCAAGAGAAACAAAAATGTACGTTTATCAGTCCATTAATCAGTTGGTGTGTGTAAGTGTATGTGTGTGTTGCGGGGTTGAAGCTACTAACCCATAGGCTTGGCTCTCTAATCCCTTCCAGGCTTTCGGGAGGGAGGGTGGACAATGGCCTGTCATCTCGGATGTAAGCAATGTCCCCACGCGCTCTGGCAGCTTTCATGGCCGGGATAAGTTATTTTCTCTTCTGGCGCACAGCTTCAGGATAGTCCTCATTGAGGAAGATGTATGTTCCCCTCAAGTTCATGGCTCTTTACAGAACCGCTACCTTGTCCTTGAACCTCAGGAACTTGACGACTATTAGCCTGGGCCTGTCACCTGGGCCGGTGGTGGGTTTTCCAGTCCTGTGGGCGCGCTCCAACTCAATCTTCCTGTGGTCCATCTTCAGTTTCTCCGAGATCATTTCCTTCACTTTGTCCTCAGTATCCGTCCAGGTTTCATGTGGAGATTCTGCAATTCCATCTACAACAATGTTGTTCTGCCTTGATTGTCCCTCGAGATAATTTGATTTCTCTGTCATTGTTATCATGGATTGACATACAGAACTGATGTCCTCTCTCAATGACTTACAGATTGTTGTCATCTTGCCGTTTTCTTGTTTAAACTCATGGAGCTGACCCTGGGAGAACTGCAAACTGTTCTTCAGGTCCTGGGCCTCTCCATTCTTTTATTAGTTGACTCCACCAGTATTTGGACAAAACACTTGAAGCTATTTTCTTGTTGTTGTAAAAACTGCTTGTAGAACTCTTTCTGTTTGTTTAAAAGACCCTTCACCTGTGATAGAGAGACACCCTGTCTTCAATGGTACTCCCACCAGCTTTGGTCTTTGTTATGGTAGCAACGTAGGCTACGCTGTTACTCCTCGCAATTCCAGACAGGGCAGGTCACAGGGAAGATGGAAACAGCAACAAACAGTAGGGATCTAAACAGCCACAAGCCCGGGATAATCCGTGGTCCCAGCCACAAGGGCTAATCGCGTCACGGGCTGCATTCAAGCCCTCAAGGAAACCCTGCTAGCTTGATAGGCAGCTAACAGTGGCAGCTAGGCCAGCTGATATGCCAAGCTGCTCATCATCAGACCCCCGGTCAGCAGGATCCCTGGACAGATAGCAGCGGTCCCAGCAACTGATGCCAACCGCGTCGCAGGATGAAAATCAAAAGGTAGCTAGCTAGTAACCAAACTTTTCCAATAGAACACTTTTTCAGACACTTTCCAAACTTTCCAAACCAACAAACCGAGCGCTGCCTCATTCCGCGTTCAACAGGAAGTGACGTTGAGGCTTACCATCAGACATCTGTGCCCAGTGGGATGTTGTTGCTCTTCACTTCATCGTTGATCCACAGTGAATACAACAATCAGAGATAGAACAGGTGAATGATCCCACAACACTTGATTTCTCAGCTATCTCTGTGGGTTGACTGGGTTGAGAAAGGGTTTATTTCTCGGCTATCTCTGTGTGTTGACTGGGTTCAGAAAGGGTTTATTTCTCAGCTATCTCTGTGGGTTGACTGGGTTCAGAAAGGGTTTATTTCTCAGCTATCTCTGTGGGTTGACTGGGTTCAGAAAGGGTTTATTTTGAAATGACAGCTCAAAAAACAGATCCTAGAGATTCATTTTAACTGTGTACTGCCAGGGCTCACCCAGTAATTTGGCACCTGAGGAGAACTAGCTAGATATCAAAAAGAAGATGTCTTAGCGTTGCCGGGGTTTGGTAATGAGATGCAGACATTTCTCCCTTGTTGCCATCTGTCGCCTGAGTAAAGCTCAAGGGACTTTACTTTTAGTTTCCGTCCCATGCAAACTGTGTGTGTGTGTGTGCATATGCGTGTGTGTGCGTGCGTGTGTATGTGCGTGTGTGTGTGTGCGTGCATGTGTGTGTGTGTGTGTGTGTGTGTGTGTGTGTGTGTGTGTGTGTGCATGTGTGTGTGTGCGTGTGTGTGCGTGCGTGTGTAAAACACCTCTCTATGCTTCTACTACATGACTAGTAGAGCTGGGTCAAGGCCAATGGGGAACACATCTGTTAGACTGTTGCTTGTTTACACTCAGACATTATTCTGTTTTAACCATCATCTAATATGTGCTATATTTCATAAGTGACTATAACGATCATGAGATGATGAGTGTTGGTTAAATAACACATTTTGCTAAAGGAAATGGGAAATATAGGTAAACCACAATGTAATATTTACCCAAACTACAAAGTCTTTAAATAGTTATGATAATACACCATGTTGTACTGTATAACCATAACACAGTGTTGTTTGGGTAGTATACCATGTGGTACTGTATAATCATGTACAGTGGGGAGAACAAGTATTTGATACTCTGCCGATTTTGCAGGTTTTCCTACTTACAAAGCATGTAGAGGTCTGTAATTTTTATCATAGGTACGCTTCAACTGTGAGAGACGGAATCTAAAACAAAAATCCAGAAAATCACATTGTATGATTTTTAAGTAATTAATTTGCATTTTATTGCATGACATAAGTATTTGATCACCTACCAACAAGTAAGAATTCCGGCTCTCACAGACCTGTTCGTTTTTCTTTAAGAAGCCCTCCTGTTCTGCACTCATTACCTGTATTAACTGCACCTGTTTGAACTCCTTACCTGTATAAAAGACACCTGTCCACACACTCAGTCAAACAGACTCCAACCTCTCCACAATGGCCAAGACCAGAGAGCTGTGTAAGGACATCAGGGATAAAATTGTAGACCTGCACAAGGCTGGGATGGGCTACAGGAAAATAGGCAAGCAGCTTGGTGAGAAGGCAACAACTGTTGGCGCAATTATTAGAAAATGGAAGAAGTTCAAGATGACGGTCAATCACCCTCGGTCTGGGGCTCCATGCAAGATCTCACCTCGTGGGGCATCAATGATCATGAGGAAGGTGAGGGATCAGCCCAGAACTACACAGCAGGACCTGGTCAATGACCTGAAGAGAGCTGGGACCACAGTCTCAAAGAAAACCATTAGTAACACACTACGCCGTCATGGATTAAAATCCTGCAGCGCACGCAAGGTCCCCCTGCTCAAGCCAGCGCATGTCCAGGCCCATCTGAATTTTGCCAATGACCATCTGGATCTCTCTCGCTCTCCTCCCACACTACTCACTCTGCCCCTACACAGATGGTAATGCGCCGCCGCAACCTTCGCTCTCTCTCTCCCACTACTCTCTCCTCTTCCATCCTATCATCTCTTCCCTCTGCTCAATCCTTCTCCCTCCAATCTCCTGATTCTGCCTCCTCAACCCTCCTCTCCTCCCTTTCTGCATCCTTTGACTCTCTGTGTCCCCTATCCTCCCGGCCGGCTCGGTCCTCTCCTCCAGCTCCGTGGCTTGATGACTCATTGCGAGCTCACAGAACAGAGCTCCGGGCAGCGGAGCGGAAATGGAAGAAAACTAAACTCCCTGCCGACCTGGCATCTTTTCACTCCCTCCTCTCTACATTTTCTTCATCTGTTTCCGCTGCTAAGGCCACTTTCTACCACTCTAAATTCCAAGCATCTGCCTCTAACCCTAGGAAGCTCTTTGCCACATTTTCCTCCCTCCTGAATCCTCCCCCCCGCCCCCCTCCTCTCTCTCTGTGGATGACTTCGTCAACCACTTTGAAAAGAAGGTTGACGACATTCGATCCTCGTTTGTTAAGTCTAATGACACTGCTGGTCCTACTCACACTGCCCTACCCTATGCTTTGACTTCTTTCTCCCCTCTCTCTCCAGATAAAATCCTGCGACTTGTGACTGCAGGCCGCCCAACAACCTGCCCGCTTGACCCCATCCCCTCCTCTCTTCTCCAGACCATCTCCGGTGACCTTCTCACCTACCTCACCTCGCTGATCAACTCATCCTTGACCGCTGGCCATGTCCCTTCCGTCTTCAAGAGAGCGAGAGTTGCTCCCCTTCTCAAGAAACCAACACTCGATCCCACTGATGTCAACAACTACAGACCAGTATCCCTTCTTTCTTTTCTTTCCAAAACTATTGAGCGTGCCGTCTTTAGCCAACTCTCTTGCTATCTCTCTCAGAATGACCTTCTTGACCCAAACCAGTCAGGTTTCAGGACTGGTCATTCAACTGAGACTGCTCTTCTATGTGTCACAGAGGCTCTCCGCACTGCTAAAGCTAACTCTCTCTCCTCTGCTCTTGTCCTTCTAGACCTGTCTGCTGCCTTTGATACTGTGAACCATCAGATCCTCCTCTCCACCCTCTCCGAGCTGGGCATCTCCGGCGCGGCTCACTCCTGGATTGCGTCCTACCTGACCGGTCGCTCCTACCAAGTGGCGTGGCGAGAAGCTGTCTCCGCACCACGTGCTCTCACCACTGGTGTCCCCCAGGGCTCAGTTCTAGGCCCTCTCCTTTTCTCCCTATACACCAAGTCACTTGGCTCTGTCATATCCTCACATGGCCTCTCCTATCATTGCTACGCTGACGATACACAACTAATCTTCTCCTTTCCCCTTCTGATAACCAGGTGGCGAATCGCATCTCTGCATGTCTGGCAGACATATCAGTATGGATGACGGATCACCACCTCAAGCTGAACCCTGGCAAGACGGAGCTGCTCTTCCTCCCGGGGAAGGACTGCCCGTTCCATGATCTCGCCATCACGGTTGACAACTCCGCAGTGTCCTCCTCCCAGAGTGCGAAGAGCCTAGGCGTGACCCTGGACAACACCCTGTCGTTCTCCGCCAACATCAAGGCGGTGACCCGCTCCTGCAGGTTCATGCTCTACAACATTCGGAGAGTACGACCCTGCCTTACACAGGAAGCGGCACAGGTCCTAATCCAGGCACTTGTCATCTCCCGTCTGGACTACTGCAACTTCGCTGTTGGCTGGCCTCCCTGCCTGTGCCATTAAACCCCTACAACTCATCCAGAATGCCGCAGCCCGTCTGGTGTTCAACCTTCCCAAGTTC